>NW_020175199.1:1764539-1835569 GCF_003031525.2 Neophocaena asiaeorientalis asiaeorientalis
CTCAACCACTGTGCCACCAGGGAAGCCCTACATGACTCTTTTTGAATTATGGTTTTCTCAGGGTATATGCCCAGTAGTGGGATTGCTGGGTCGTATGGTAGTTCTATTTTTAGTTTTTTAAGGAACCTCCATACTGTTCCCCATAGTGGCTGTATCAATTTCCATTCCCACCAACAGTGCAAGAGTGTTCCCTTTTCTCCACACCCTCTCCAGCATTTATTGTTTCTAGATTTTTTGATGATGGCCATTCTGACCGGTGTGAAAATGGGCAGAAGACCTAAACAGACATTTCTCCAAAGAAGATATACAGATTGCCAACAAACACATGAAAGAATGCTCAACATCATTAATCATTAGAGAAATGCAAATCAAAACTACAATGAGATATCATTCCATGTTCTCTTTTCATAGGGATTTTGCACTTGATGTTCCCTTTGCCTAAAAACTCTTTTCTCCCTTCTTTGCCTAATTAGTGCCTACTCACCCTTTAAATGTGACTCTCCCAGGGGAACTTTCCTTGATTTGTTCAAATTCCTCTAAATCAGCTCTCATTGTGGAGTATAACTCCCTGCCCGACAGCACCCATTACAGTTATTCTTTTAAAATTGTTTGTGTGATTGATTAAAATCCACCTCTTCCACTAGATTATAAACTCCATGAGGTCAGCAGTTATGTCTGTTTCTTACCCACAAAAGATACTCAGTAAATATTTGTTGAATATAAGCATACTTAGCTTCTTACCCACAAAAGATACTCAGTAAATATTTGTTGAATATAAGCATACTTGAATGAATGAATGAAGAACTGATAGCTTGGGCCCTGCCAAAAATTAGCCATGTCATCACAGAGGTTTTTACTATTTGGGGCCTTAGTTTCTTCATCTGGAAAGGATTGAACTAGATGATGTTTAAGACTTTCGTCACCATGGTCCTATGGTCCGACTATTTTAAAATTGAATCCTGTGGGTCATTATGGGTGTTCAATCACTCAGCTATGTTTCCTAAGCAGATGTTACAAGTTCTGGATCTGGCAAGTAGAGTAGAAACATATTTTATTCTTTTGTCCTGAATTTTTAATTATTACAAATTCAGGGCAAACTTTAACTTTATCCTAATCCTTGAAGTCCAATCACAGCTGAAAGGGGATTGGATAACGTTAATAAAAAATAAGAGAATCAATGGTTATACAGAAAAAGATAAGGAGATAAAATCCATAAATATTTTGTTAGTCATTGTGGGATTAACTCCCGTATGGGACTGGAAGATGAGTACTATGTTACTTTTATTCTGTTTGAATTTGGGTGTTGGTTTTATGAAGGTCATGTTTTGACGGTGACTGAACATAAATGTTCACCGGTATAAGAACAAGGGCTGGTTTTTCCTCCTTTAGATTTTGAGATTGGTATTCAATGAAAATATTCATATCTAGGCTATTTAACCCTTTCTAGATGATAGGATGACAGGTAACCATTACCAAGCTTGATTTCAAGTTGCTGGATAGCCTCAATTCCATGAACTCCATGAAGTCAAGGACCTTATCTGTCTGATTTCATCCCAGTACCTAGAAAGTGCCCTGAATAAATAACAGGTTAAATTAAAAAAAAAAACAAAAACAAAAGAAACAAACACTAAAATGACCATTGGAGACATCTGCACTCAACATTCCCTGAAGCTAAAAATTAAAACACACAAAACTCTGGCAGCTCTGACAAAAAAGTGATGAACTGATCTCCACTGAGGGTACTTCCATGAACGAGAGAGGGACCCTAAACGCAAAATAAATTTTTAGTATTCTCTCTTAGTTTTGAAATCCAACAAGATGGTATTATTTTGATTTAGATTCCTTTTTGCTTAGGAAACCTAAATTCATAGGTGTTTTGGCTGCTGCAAAGAGGTCCTGACTTCTCTTATTTAACAAATCAATCTCCAGGAAAAAATAAGACTTTGATGTCCAGAAGAGGGCCGGCTTCCTGAGACTCTGAAACTTGAGATGTCACAAGTATTTCTCCTCTACAACTGCTGGGAAAAGGAGCACGTTTCTTCTCTAGGGGAACTGAAGCATAATGAAATGCAATCTAAGAACACGCAAACTTATTATCTAGCAGGATGGTTGAACGGTTCCAATCAAATGGAGGAGAGAAATAGGGGCTTTATATTTGGATTTTGGAAAAATGACTCTGCAGCTATATATAGGTACAACGGTGCCTGCAGGTACCTGAAATAGTGGCAGTCTGTGGCTTGTCTGTAACATAGTGAATATATTTTCTCTTTGAAACTTTTCATGGGGGTGAGTAAAAATCACCCCAAATTATTCCTGCAGATGGAAAGAAGCTATCTCACTGTGGATGATGAGAGAAAGGTTGCTACTTGTCTAAGTGAGAGGTTGGGGATGGTTTTTCAGCTGGCTCCTCAGAGGGCTGCCTTTGTGCCGAAGAGTGCTTAGGGTAGGCGGACCCTGTGACTTTAAAAAAGCCCAAAATTTTCTTTATTTCTCCCACTCTTAGAAATTGCTAAAAAGTGGAGCTATAGCTTTTATGAGAATACTCTCTCTTCCATGTCTCCAATGTATAGAAGTCCTGGTACCAGGGAGATGACCTTTTTAAAAATACTAATCTGACGTCACTTGCTACTTAAAACTTATCAACAAGTTCCCACTGCTTTTAGGTTAAAAGTAAAAATCTGTAATGTGGGCTACAGGTCCCCAAGAGAGCTCTGGCTGTGACCAATCGTTCAGCCTCACTCTGTGTCCCAGGGACTTTGCACATGCTTCCTTCTCTGCCTGAAATCCATCTTCCTCCACCTTCTTCTGTCTAGTTAAATTCTACCTATCCCTGAGATCACAGCCCAAGTGGCAAAACTCATAGGAAGCTTACCTGACTTCCCAGACTAGATCAAGCTCCTTTGTTCAATACTCTTATAATTCCCTGAAGCTTGTCTTTATCACACTTAGTATCAGCTGTCTCCCTCTCCTAGATTATTAGGGCAGAGACCATGTCTGTTTGGCTCACTACTAAAATGCCCTGGCACGTGGTAGGTACTCAATGAATATACAGCACACAAATTAACGAATGAATGGATCTGGGTTATACATTCCATCCCTGCATAAATTTTCTAAATATTTAATATGCTTATAATACAAACAAGTTTGTTACCTTATTATAACTAAAAACAAAAAGAATGGTCAGTTTTCACTTTGTTTCATATCGACTGTGAGATAGCTAGATGAAGGTAAAGGTAAAGTATATGGGTTTTGTCATCACACAGGCCTAAGTTCAAAACCTGGCTCGACCACTTTACTTGCTGTGTAATCATGGGAAAGTTACTTAATTTTTTTCTATGTTCCAGTTTCCTCATCTGTAAAATAGGTCAGACCGGGATTTCAAGTCCTGATCCATTTATCAATTATCAATTGTGCAATTTGGTTCAAGTTAATAATCTCTCAATAAATAAATTTTTAAAAAAAGTTACTTCCCTGGTGGTGCAGTGGTTAACAATCCGCCTGCCAATGCAGGGGACACGGGTTCGACCCTTGGTCGGGGAATATCCCACATGCCGTGGAGCAACAAAGCCCGTGCGCCACAACTACTGAGCCTGCGCTCTGGAGTCCGCGAGCCACAACTACTGAGCCCTCATGCCACAACTACTGAAGTCCGCGTGCCGAGAGCCCGTGCTCCGCAAAAAGAGAAGCCACTGCAATGAGAAGCCCGTGCACTGCAACGAAGAGTAACCCCCGCTCACCGCAACTAGAGAAAAGCCCGTGCGCAGCAATGAAGACCCAATGTAGCCAAAAATTAAAAAAAAAAAAAAAAAAAAATCTCTCTAAGCTTCAGGCTCCTTAACTATAAAATGAGGCCAATAATATCTATGTTTATCTCTTAGGGTTATTAGGGGGATTAATACACATACACACATATATATGTATATATTTAAATCTGCTTATAAACATATGGAAGGTGCTCAGTCCTTGTGGAGTAAAACAATAAAAGCAAATTAAAACAATAGTTTGACAGTATTTTCTATCAGTATACTAAAAAATTGGCCAATGCATCTGTTAGTAATGATGTAGAGAAAGAGTTATCATATGCTGTTGGTAAAATATCCTTGGAAAGCACTCTGACAATCTATCAAAACTGGAAACACAACTAAATCTGACCTAGAAATTTCCCTCTCTAGGAATTCATCCTTTAGGTATAATCATACATGTTCACACAGATTGTGATAGCAAGGTACTGAAAACAATAAAAAGTTCATAGATAGAACTAGTTAAAAAGTTATGGAATTGCTAAAATAAAATACTGTACGGTCGTAAAAAGTACTGATAGAGAATTATCTTACGATGTGTTGTTTGATGAGAAAAGCAATGTAAAGAACAATTCAAATTGTGTTTTAAAAAAAAAAGACCCCTCTATACAAGCATCCAATTGTTTAAATGGGCAAAAAATTGTTTACATGGACAAACACTTTCCTATGGTCTTACGGTCTTACTGCTCATGGGAAGAGAAATGAAGGTACCTAGCTAGGGTGAAATTTATTTTTATTTTTTTATTTTTTGGCTGCGTTGGGTCTTCGTTGCTGCTCTAGTTGCGGCGAGCTGGGGCTACTCCTCCTTGCGGTGCACGGGCTTCTCATTGCGGTGGCTTCTCCTGTTGCGGAGCACGGGCTCTAGGCGCGTGGGCTTCAGTAGTTGTGGCACGTGGACTCAGTAGTTGTGGCTCACGGGCTCTAGAGCACAGGCTCAGTAGTTGTGGCACACGGGCTTAGTTGCTCTGCGGCATGTGGGATCTTCCCGGCCCAGGGCTTGAACCCGTGTCCCCCTGCATCGGCAGGTGCATTCTTAACCACTGCGCCACCAGGGAAGCCCTGAAATGTATTTTTCATCGTCTACACTTTTTTCTTTTTTTGGTAACGGAGTGCACATATTCCTTTATCAACAAAATTAATTTAAAGAGCAAAGACTGTGAATTAGCTACTGCCACTACAATTGCTCTTACTCCTATCATTATTAGATGTTACAGCCAGGCTGCCTCAGGGATCCCTGGGCTGCTCCAACATGAAAGATGTAAGAAAACAGGGTGGCAAAGTAGTTACCATGGGAGGATGTATCGATCCACAGGTTCCAGTGGAGAGACAGAGATGGCTGGGAATTCTGGCAAAGAGGCTGATCCAATAACTGGACAGTGGGTATTAGGGATGGGCAGTGGTTTTTGGGTTATCCTAGGAGGTAAACACAAACCAAACCTTAGAACAAACGTCCTTTAAAACGAATTTACTGAGTTCTCATTACTACCTCAAAAATAAGTATTATCCTCATTTAATAGATGAGCAAGTAGAGGGTGAACAGCCTGTCCAAAGTCACACACAAGTCAGGTGACGCTACCTGGAAGTCTTACTCCAGAGGCAGGCTTTCGGCACGCTTATAGGATATTGTCTTTGTGTAGCTTTTAGGGATCTTACTGCTATTTGTTATTCAGTTTTAAACTCTTGGTACCCTTGCTCAAAATAAGAACTCTTTATTGGAAATGGAGGTCCACTCTGTGCCAACGATTGCATTTGAAGCTGTGTTTGGTGATTTCGAGAAGCTCCTTTATTCCCTATTTGTGGGTTCTCTAGTTTCGCCTCTATTTCCTCTGGAACAAGACTGCTTGGCGAAATCAAGTCTTGTGAGCCCTCCTAGTGATCTCCTATGGCCGTCAGCGTTTTCAGTTAGGAAGGACAGCTCAAGGGAGAAACATATCGGCGCATCTCCCGGCCTTCCAGACTCGGAACTTCATGAACAGTAAACACGGTTTCATCTTAAGGACTTCTCTTATTTTGATGGTCAGCGTAGTTAAAAAAATACCACATGCTGCCGGATCTGTCTCGGCCCCAGATGAATACATTTTGGGCAAATCCCTTCGGTACAGGTAGAGTAAGTAGGTAAGGTTATAGGACAAGGCCAGAGCACAGACAGAACATTCTGTGACCAAGTGCCACCCAGATGCAAATACATCTGCTTCCAGTGTAAACTGGAAACTTCTTGGAAGAATGGTCCCCTCCTAGCAAGGCTCTACACTCTAGAATACTCAGAAGTCTCAGAAATTGGGAAAGGGCTGAGGTAGTAGTTAATTTAGTTTGTCCAACTAGGGACAATCAGTCAGCAAATGGATATTTTCTTTTGAAATTATATTTTAATAAAGGTATTTAAAGGCTTGAGATGGTTTCAATCATTCTACTGCAATATAATGGTTAATTTTAAGAGCTCTGTGAGTTTGATTTGTATTTAAGATTTTTACAATCTATATATAGGTTAGTCTTTAATAACCATTTATACATTGCTTCTTTTTATATAGGTCATGTATTCTCCTGGGAGAGTAACAAGATTAGAAATAACAAATACAGTACAGAATAAAGTGCTTCAAACTGCATTATATAATTTCATAAAATTGGTTTCACACTGAAACATTTAAATAAGAAAACCAACTGACTTAAGGAGGAAAAAAACCCCTAGTATATGCATTTGAATTGCTATTGTTTAGCAAGTTTTATCCTCAGCAGTGTGGTGGTGGTCTATGTTCACAAAGCTTCAGCAACGTGGCAGTTCATTTGGGTCAGTGTGGATAAAATTATGATGTTTTTTCTTTATTTTAAAAAGTTGTGAAGATGATTAACATTTACTAGTCAAAATGTCAAAGGAGTATTGTAAAAGTCATTGCATTTTTATAATAATTCTCCAAACTCTTATGTACAAAATGTTCTTATAGCACACAGTGTAATAAACTCAGAGGCTCTTACGGGACAGGAGGTAGCAAGATTGGGGCCAATACTTTTCTAATTCGTTAGGATAATAAAAATTGGGGCTTGCTTTTCCTCTCCCAGCTAAATGAAGGCGATCTGGTGCTCTAGAGAGTCTATTATTCTGGCTGGTTTTGTTTGTTTCTGTGAAGTTTAGCATCACTCTCCTTGTTTGGAGCCCTCAGGCCTTTTTCAATTTTTCTGTTCGTGCATTAAAGGCCTCTTCCTGTATTTGCAGCTTTTCGTTTATCTTGGTCTGTGAAGACAGTCATAAAAAAGTGGTTAGGATGGAGCTATCTTTTGCTGCACATTGTCTTTGTGGTTTTGACATACTATAGTGCCTAAAGACAGACATTATCCCTCACACACCTTCCTGTTTTGCAGACATAGCCGTGTTTCAGCCTGTAGTGATGTGATAACACTTTATCATATTTCTCTGCACATTCCCAATGTATAGCATGTCTGCTATGAACAGGAAGTGGTATTTGGACAGCCATTTTTCACATAGCTTTGTGTTAGAAGATAGGCTAATTTATCTGCATTTTCAGACAGACTTTACCAATAAGCACCGAATCAGAATAACTGCTCTAGGCTCAGTTATTGCAGTGCTGTTGGTACTGCCACCCCTTTGCAATGGATGTTTTTGTTTCCTGCGTAATACATTCTAAATGAGATCCCAGAAACCTTCTGTTGTGAAATAACAACACAAATAATTTCACAATTAGAATGTTTCTCATAATTAAAGAGTATTCTTCACACATATAACTCCTGGAATTATGCCACTTTGTGGTACAGTTTTGGTAGAAAAAAGTAAGCAGTTGCTGACAGGTTTTAGTGTTTGCAGTGGCTGTGATAGCATTTAGCTTCTGGCAGAGATATTCTGTGGACTAACATTGCTACCTGCATAACTCCAAAAATATTTTCACAGTATCTGAACATGTGTAGCCCTGGAAATGTCTTCCTTTTTTCATGATGGGCTATAAAACTATGTATAGAGAAACCAGTGGTGGGGCATGGTAAAACTGGTGTTTTTGTTGAGGTGATTTAAAATAGTTGACAAGTGTATGAGGAGTAGTTCATACACATAAATGTTAATAAGTAATTTGAAGTTTAAAATATTAATATCTATAACCTAATTTGAGGACATCAGGGTAACTGTATTTTGAGAAATGTATTAGTTTAATTTTTATAGAAGAAATTTAAAAAATCAAATACTGTTTTTGGTCCAGATGTAACTTCATTCTTATTTCTTTATTTATAAATGTAATTATAGTAGGTAGCTTTCAAAGGTACACCTGGTTGCCTTATCTGATGAGATTTTCAGTTCAGAGTTGCTATTTCTTTTTTTGCGGTACGCGGGCCTCTCACTGTTGTGGCCTCTCCCGTTGCGGAGCACAGGCTCCGGACGCGCAGGCTCAGCGGCCATGGCTCAGAGGCCCAGCCGCTCCGCGGCATGTGGGATCTTCCCGGGCGAACCCGTGTCCCCTGCATCGGCAAGCGGACTCTCAACCACTGCGCCACCAGGGAAGCCCAGAGTTGCTATTTCTGAAAAGATCACACTGGTGTCAATAATTCTGGGTTCTCGTGTGAATATCGATCTTTTTTGGCTCAAGTTTGATTATTAAGCCCTGGGGTCAAGTCTGGCCTCTAGCTTCTCATCTTTTCCTTTCTTGGTGGCTGGGTGAAGGAGGCAATGAGGGATGAACATGGTCCTCCGGGTTACAAAAGAACTGTCATATTTCAGGGGCCACTAATCCCCGCAGGAATAAAATTGGAAGAGCTGAAAGGAGCCAGGGTCTAGAAGTGTGGAGACCTAGGGATTAGTTTAGCTCTGTGGCCTTGGGAAAGCCACTCAATCACCTTTAGTTCTTATCTGAAAAGTTAAGTAGTTTAAAATTAAGTATGTTAAATTTCATGTATGTTAGCTTTTAAATTCATAATTCCAACTCCTAATTTTGTGATATATTCACCGACATTATACTACTTCGTTAATAGGATGTTGTGATATGTTTTAAAAATAGATTACTTCTGCTTCTTTAAGGCATGCTATATATTAGACCATACAGGGAATGAAATGGTTTGAAGGAATAATCTTGTTACAATTCCAAAGCATCGGGAAGCACTGCTCTAACTAGACAATTGACTCTCCCCTCTTTCAATTAATGTATTCTATATCCACCAAAATCTCATTTCTTTTCAACTAAGAACAGATGTATTATCATCTTCCAGCTTCTGTTTCACTGTCTCATCAAGGTTTTCACATTAACCTGGAGGTCTTTCTGGTATTTCACTGAGACAGAATTCACTGACACAAGTGTGTGCTCTGGGGAAAAGGCTCCTGAAGGTCAGGTGCACACCTGCTAGAGCTGACAGAGGGACATGTCTCAGATCTCTAGACCATGGTGATAGGGCGCTAGATGACAAGACTCCGCGTCTGGTCAAGAACAGGTTGTCATTGGTCTATGGGTCTATGGTGTCTCCGTGTTAATCCTCAGAACACTGCTGACCAGACATGCTATCCTACAACCCCCAGGATAGGGTATGGCTCTACTTCCTTTTAGGAAAGAATGGAAAATCCATGACCTGAGTTCAATACCCTTTCAGTGATCACTCCTTGAGGTGATTTCCCACTCAGCTTTTCTAACCTGGAAATTCAAGTTGACCTAAAAATACCTATGGTCCCAAGATGGCAAACTTCCCTCAAGGTTTTCACATTATTTTGCTTAGACAGGGCCAACAGCCAACATTTAATGAAAGAATTTAGTGCTAGCATTCATATTTCTCTGAAATATAATTCTTTAAATATATTAAGGTTTGCTCCATTGGGTATAATTTTTATTACACAACTCAGGGCCAAACTAATTTCATTTTGAATGTATCTTTAAAATTAAAATACCTAAACTATATAAGCTTAAAATGTTTGCTCTATTCAGTATAATTTTAATTAACATCTCAGGGCCCAGATAACTTCATTCTTAATAAATTTCTAAAATTATAAAGTGAGTCAATGGGAAAGTAAGTAGATTAACATAAAAAATTTAAGGATTCACACTATTGTCAGAAATTTCTGAACTACAGAAAGTGAAATATGCCTGTAACCATGCTGGAGGAGAAGCTCTGAAAAAACTGTACTTAAAACATGAATTCTGTACTGCCTTTTCCTACAAAAATTATAATAAGAGTATGATTTTTAAATAAAGAAGGAGAAAAAACTATTGGAAAATTTAAAACATTTTACAAATAATAATTGATTAAATGTTCCTACAGCAAGTCAGTGTCTTCAAAAGGTTTATATACACTGACCACTGACAAGTGGCTACCTTTGAACAGCGATGAGACAGTTTTAAGAGCCAGGAACACTGGAAGGAGGTTTTAGAAGTGGAAAATAACTTACCCATCTAAAACAGGGGGAGAAATTTAGGTAAGCAGAGCGCAATTACCCGACTTGGAATTTGACCAAGACACAAGAGTAAACACTGAAAAAGTGCCACACCACTGGAGTATTAAAAACCAAAGTAGTCTGGTCATGATATTAGACGTTATGTGGTTTCTGTGGACAACACTGGAATTAGAACTAGAACCCAGTTCACAGCTCCCAATCAGGGCCTTTCATCGGTTTCTGACCCTGGAAACCCTGGACAAATGACAATCTTTCTGTGTCTCTAAGTTTTCAATTTATTTATCAGGTAAGTGCCTGCCTAATTCACATGGAGTTTACTAGGATTTTTGAGAGAAAATACATAGAGGGGTTTGCTGTCTTGAAACACTGTGTCAATCCACATCACCATGCAATTTTACTGAAAAATTGGCAATAATTTGGCCCAGGCTAATGTCCATGAATCTACTTAACATGGAAATGATCAAGGCACCTGAAAGATCTGTATCCCTCACCTCTGGTCCAAGTTCTTTCTATGCCTAATTACATTTAGATGAGCCAGCTAATGGACTTCCAAGCTCAGTAAAGATGGCTGCAGGCCAGTGGGACAATAACACACACATATAGCAATCATATTCTTTCTGCTATAGTAAGTAGTGATATAAATGCTGCAGCCTTTAATTTAAAAAACTTTTTTCAATGAATAGTTAAAAACATACTGCTCACTACATGGAACATGGCCTTGGTAAAGATGTTTTCAATTTTGGGAGCCTGCAAACAATTCTATTACTGTCTAGTAGTCCTTCGGTGATAATTTCAGAGCCGCAGGATCACAAAGGAGCCCAGGGCCATGATTATACATAAACTATATTTAGATGAAATGTTATCAAATCTAAAAAGGAGATATGTTCTGAACTTAGCTTAGTTCAACTGCATTCTGCCCTTCTACACAGTAACCAGTTATTACATTCATAGGGTTGTTAACAATAAAGCTTTGTGTAAAATGTGTCCTTTCACTATTTCTGGTAAACACTAAACACCCCTCATTAAGCCGAGGACTTTGGCTGGTTCTGTTGGCACTGAATCGTTAAATATTCATGTAAATAGCACATTAACATTTGATGATTAAACAACTAACAAGGTATGCTATTGCCAAGCTAATCTTTTGCTCCTTCTAAATTAGTTGCTAATACAGTGTGCTTTTATATATAGTCTCATGTCCAGAAAGCAACTAAATCTTTCCCTCAGATGCATTCATATTTTAAACATGCAGTATATTGTCCTACTGACTCATTGTTATTGCCACAAGAAATTATAAATCCTCTCAAAATATGGAAATCACTCATTTAATCATTTTGCCTAGGAAATGATGCAAGCCTTTGTGTTGAGGTAGAAATGTTTTGTTTGTTTGTTTGTTTTTGGATGGGGAAAATACATTAAGCGTAGAACTTAGCCAACTGATTCATCATTGGCAGTTGCTACTGAGATGGCTGTTGCCATCACCACTTTCATGCAGCCATTGGTGTCAGTGATAACACCATTAGTATACATAGCCATTAGCTCTTAGTGGTATGTGAAAAGGAGCAAACCATCTGAGGAGTTCAAAGATATGAAAGCCTCTCTGTAGGCATTTGGTGAAAGGTCTTAGCTAAGAATTATGGTCTGAGCTTTCGTGTTTACTATTTAGAAATGTTCTCCCATTACTCTTGCATGAGCAATTGCTTACAGCGTGACTGGGCATGAAGTCTTTATCATGTTATTTTTTGGGTCTCAATGCTGAATGATCTGTAAACTGATAACGCACCACACTATGTGCTGTTGGTGAATGTATTCTGTGATCTCACTGAGTCTCAGATGACTCTACTGAGAGTTATGTGGAGATGTTATATCGAACTCCTCCATCATCAGCGTCACTCTCGCTGGCAGAACATGGGTAGTGTTGAGGTTGGCTAATTAACCAGTAATAAAGTAAGTGAGCACACCATCAAGGCTGAGTACCTGAATGCTGATTAAAATGTCATCTGTGACTTGACCCAGCACCAATTTTATATCTTCAATGGTGAAACCAACTAATGGATCGGTCTCTGAAGTGTCAGCTTCTGGCTGGGACTCTTCAGGGCCTTGGTCTTGATTCAACCCCTAGAATATTAAAAGTAAACAACACTCAAGTGATTTCTGGAGCCTTTACTGATAGTAAAGGTTTCTCTCGGGTAGTTTTCTATCAGAAATGATGTCAATCTGGAAGGATTTTGATTTGACGTCTTCCTGCATTTTCATTATTCATGAGCACCATGACAAATCAAGTAACGCTGCTTTTACCTACTCTGGGGAAAATGAAGGTGGAGATCGGGGAAGACGGAGTAGAAGTAATTAAAACTGCTGAACCACCCTCAGCTGGCCCACTTGTGAATCAACGCCAGAAGAAATATTTATATTTAGCTAGGAAAAATCAGAGGGAAAGAAGATAGAAGAGCATTTTGTTCTTTCTCTCCTATCCTCTAGAGAATATAATGCTCAGATAGGGTGAATTAAGAGACACAAGGAAATATACCTTCATTTCCATATCCAGTATTGGAGGTGGCTCTATGAATGTTGAGTAAATATCAAATGAGATTCCTTCTTCTAGAGGATCAGGGAAAGGGTGACCTGCAGGCTTCACAACCTCTATCACTTGCTAGTGGGGAAGAGAAGAGCTGTATTATGACAAAGTCTTTTGGTGAGTAACCACAATTTCAGGCAATATTTATAAAGTTCCAAGTCTATTGTTTTTTAAGTGCCATCGCCTCTGAATTCTTGACGCCGCCGACCTCTTAGCTCTCTAGTGCTTTTTGTGCTCTGTACCTGGTAACTTGCATTTTACTTTCCCCCACTGTCTAATTTTTCTGTACCATGGAGTTTAGAACTTCATTTTGTACTGCCTTGATCTTGAGTTGTTTCATGGGTCAGTGTCCCCTTCCTCCTGTCTACCAGCTCTCCGGAGGTAGAGACCATGTTTTAGATCCTCTGTGCATCTTCTCCAGTTCTGGCAGAGGGTTTCACGCTTAAAACACTCAATAACAGCCTAATGGTGATTGATATTACTCAGTAGAGCACAGCTGTTCTTGGAGACAATGGTGAAGTGGCCAAGAGAACCTGGTGACGAGGACAATAAAGGCTCTCAAGGTTAAGGTACATAGCCAGCATACAGTAAATCAGAGAGGAGGTTTGCAAAGTCAAGCAGAAACACCTAGGGCAAGGCAAGACGCCACTGTGAGCATTTTAATAATTCTGTGGCAAGAGTGCCAACCAGAGGAAGAGTGACGGGTGGTCAACAGTGGAAATGAAACGAGTTAAAGAAGTCACCTTATGCGGTGTCCATCTCACCATGACTTGGGGGAGAGAGCGGAGATGAGGGTACTGATGGCATTAAACATCTGATGCATCTAAACGGTTCCTCTTGCTCTGATTTCATGTTTAAAAGGCAACATTCCAATCGTAATCTGTGCCTTCCCATCTCAGATGATCTACAGACACACCCAGTTGAGTGCTCTGATCTTCATGCCTGTTACATTCCTCATTGGAAATCCATAAATCCATGTTCTAGTTTATTTAGTGAGGTCTCGGGAGCTTGTTTTTGTGGCCCTAAGATGAAGCTACCCACTGTATGCTGACAGTCTTTAAGCCTACAAGTTTTAAGACAGAAATCTAGAAATGTGTAAACTCACCAAATAATTAGCATCCCATGGGGCCTGGAAACACCCTGAAATCATCACATTCATTTCTAACTTCTCTACAATATTTCAAATAAACTTACATGTTATAATACTTCATCTTGATTTACATATTAATACTTTTGATTTAGATAGGTTTTAGAATGAACTGGAGGCTAAGTTATTGCTTGGTCATAGCAATGTATTTTGCCTTGAATTCATATTACTAATTTTAATTTGATTTTATAGGAAGTTGCTGCTTAGTATAAATATATAGAAGGACTGAAGAGCCGTAACTTTACAGTCAAGGCAATTTGGAAATCAAGAGATTTAATGATTGTCTTAAGGTCAAATAATTACTTGGTGAAAGGGATGGAAGTTAAACCCTGGTGTGCTGACTTTGTGGCCGATGCAGTTTTCGGTAAACTGTAATATGTCATCATGTTGTCACATTTGTGGCAACTAACTAACATTAGTTAGTTTCCCAATACTAACTGATATTATTAAGCACTTAATCTTTATTCTATTAGATGACATCATTCCAGATTGTCTATCTTAAGTTGACTAAATGTTAATCGAAATAGAAGATCAAAAAAAAATATGAGAACAATCCTTTTCTCTCTTCACTTTCATAAGATACTGTTTTCTTCCCGAAATGGGACATACAAGCATTTTCATCTTCCCACAAAATTATCTGTACCATTTTTTCACCACACTTCTTTTTTACCCTCCTGCATCTTATATTGCTCTTCATTTTACCAAGCTAGAAAAATGAAACGGCTAAATATATTTTAAATCCTCTGAAATATTATAGGTAAAATAAATAAGGTGTGTGTGTGTGTGTGTCTGTGTCTGCGTGTGTATGTGTATGTGTGTGTGTGTCTCTGTGTCTTCTGTGTGTCTGTCTCTGTGTGTGTGTCTCTGTGTGTCGGTGTGTGTGTCTGTGTGTGTGTCAGTGTGTGTGTGTGTGTGTGTCTGTGTCTGCGTGTGTATGTCTGTGTGTGTATGTGTACGTGTGTGTGTGTCTCTGTGTCTTCTGTGTGTCTGTCTCTGTGTGTCTGTCTCTGTGTGTGTGTCTCTGTGTGTCGGTGTGTGTGTCTGTGTGTGTGTCAGTGTGTGTGTGTGTGTGTGTGTGTGTGCTCCTCAGCTCCACATCATCACTTCTTTGGTGGAGTGAAGCTCCTATTTATCCCAAGAACCTGAAACTCTGACTGAGAGTTGGGCTTTTCTTTTCCTTGAATTTTATGAGTGTAGCTCATACAGCTATTCATTTGATTTAATTCATGCACAAAAACTGGCAGTGAGAATTTCTTTACTTCAGGGTGTTTTGCATAATATCAATGAACCAAACCACAGCTACATTTTTCTCTTTCACAAAGAGTTACATTTGGCTACGTTAGTAAGATACCATAAGGGAAAGGAATGTCCCAATTTCAGATAAGGGTAAATATAAAGTCATTTCATTAGTAGTAAGAAGGTACACTGTCAAACACATAGTTTGAAATAAACATAGTGCCTAGAAGCATCATAGTGATTTTTTCCCCCATTAAGTAGCCTTTTTAAAAAACAAGTTGAAGGAAAATTAGAATCAATAATTGTGGTGAGAGCACAGAGCCAGCAAATATGTTTAAATGAAACCGTCTGATGCAATACTTTCTTTAAAAAATACAATTAGGCCTTTGTATTTTTTTTTAACAAAACCTCATGTTTTACAACATCACTGGTTCTGTAATAAAATCTATTTAAAACAGAAAGACATGGTCAGCTTTATTAAGTTAGATTTTCTGAAAGAACGTTACAATTTCCTCAAGTCTATGAATAGTTGAAGCAAATTAAATAAAGCTAGTTTTATAACTATTTTATACATTCCTGTAGAACTGTAATTGTCTCATATTTTTTCCTCAAAAGTATAATATGTTACCTCTTAAATCTTTAAAATAAAAACAGAAAAAGGATCAAGTATGTTTATTAAAAAAACACTCCTATTTGGGACTCTGATTTAGCAACCCCCTCTTTTAGTCTATAAGAGAATAGCACCCATAATCTTCAGATCAGAAAACAAAGAGAAAGACTTTAAGTGACTTGCCTGAGGCCTAATGCTGAGATTAAAAATCAGGAGTTTCTGATTATACACGTACATCATTTGGCCAAATGATTGGTTTTGCTTGACTTTCAAATACCTCCTAAATATTACTTTGAATGTAAAGCAATAAATGTGTTTCTCTTGCCATTTTTGAGTGCTTGCACACAAATGGATATAATAAAAACAATCATGTTGTTCCATGTGAATGCCATTTATATTTTTTCTGATAATGAGCAGACCATTTGAACTAAGGTGAGTACATTAAAAGCTCTAATAAAGAAGAGAATAGATTTCTAAACAGAATAATGAACTGTTAAGTGAAGGTACAATAAATAACATCTACAGATGTGGTCGCTAGAAATTAGTTTTGCATAACTTACCAATATACTTTTCCCCCAGATGTTATCTGTTACATGAAAATTAAGTTAGTTATAGTGTTCATTAAGTGCACATTGCATTAGTGTTATTTAAGATGGTTTATAATCTGAGTTTAGTTGCATTGTGCCATGGTATTTAAAGAATATCAAGAAAATGGCTTTTTGGCATAATTTAATACTCATAAGTACAAAATTTCATCACCAAACATTATGTAGCTTTAAAAACATCCAAGATCTTTACTTACAAGCCAAATGAAATCACTAGAGCTCTTTTAAGAATTTACATATTCAGTATGAAATGGACATTTACCATGGGAATAAATGATAGGAATTCTGAACCTCCTGGAACTAAGGACAGGGTCAGTTTAGGTCTGAAAAATACTTATAAGAATTAGAATCCGCTTCTAGATCTTATTGTGTCTGAGAAGAAGTATAAAGATTTTATCTGAAAATTGTGTTACTGCATGTTTTCTTTCTCTACTTTATATGTTAACATTGGTAGCATTAACTGTAGTTTATTGTTTTTGTTTGTTGTTTTCTTATTCTTTTTATTGTTATTTATGATTGTTTTTCTTTGAAAAAAGTGTAGGTGATTTGTGGGTACTGTTTGTATCACTGAAACCTATGATTAAGATGGCAATTATTAACTTATTAAATTTGGTTATTAGGTTATTCAAAATATTAAAAATGCCATTGAGATGACAACTTTTTACTGTTTTGAATGCCAAAAAAAAAGAGAAATCTGTTAAACTCTTTTTGGGCTATAGACACATAAAAAACTGGTATGCTTCAGAAAGACACTTATTTGGAATTGTCAGATGATGACTTCATATATAAATCAAAACTTACTACAAACAGTCAAAGTTTCAGGAAGAAAACTTTATGGCAAACTTCTCCCAATACTAACTAAGGAAAAAAAAGCACAAAACTTCCTGTAATGTTTTAACTATTTTCTCTCCTTGAAAAAAAGGCACTACTCATTTGCAAGTCTAATTAAGAAGTACCGTGTCATTTTGGAACATTTTAACGCAAATTGTAACCCATTGCCCACAATATACTACACATAAAGTAACAACACATGAATGCCACCTGCAAAATGCAATCAACTCTGGTAATGTCATACTGAAGCCATAAATTTAAAATCAAAAGAGGAAATACAAAAGCTGAGATTATCAGAGAAACTAAAATTAATCCATTTCTAAAGTGTTTTTCTTTTGTGTTCAGGCCATTTCAAACTTCTTAACATACCCTATAAATGTAGAAGATCAATTCTGCTACAAGAGTCCTCGTCCCCCTTTGCCTTTTTGACCTGGAAATAAATTCGCAAATGCAGCACATTAATTTTCTTTCCTATGCTTAATATGCAGTATTTACGTTTTGAAAGGTTCAAAATGTTGCCAGGCTTCTGCAGGGTATGAATAGACATCTAATAGCAACTTCTATTTTTATTCACAGCATACTGGTAGTTTGAACATTTATAACTTAATAGAGCTCTGAGACCACCAGATTCACAAGCTAATCACCTAGACAGTGAACGGTAACACAGTACAACAAGTGAGGACAGGAAATGAAGACTACCCCCGTCCAGCTGAAGCTGCAAAGACGAATTTAAGTTGGCAGGCCCCAGTAAACCAATTTGCAATCTGCCTAGGGCACTCCAGTTAACACCTTGTGCCCATTTTATTTGTATCTCTTGATTTGATCTTGTTTAACATGGGCTTGATATTTTTTCTTAAAAAGTTAGATAGTTAAACTGATTCCAGAGTATTTAAGACATCTTTAGTATTTCTAAGTGTACTTCTGCATAAGAAAACACTATAATTTGAAAAGAAACACTATAATTTGAAAAGAAATCGAGTACTCCTATCTTAATGACCTCAGACAACAAAATCCTCTCTAATGAATTTGAAAAAGGGTACCTTCTTGTAATGTAAATAAAATTTAACTGGAAAAGATGCTTTGATCTGGCTCTGGTGCAAACACTTCGTGAGAGCTAGAACAGTACTTCAGATACCCAGATGTTCTAAAGACAGCAATAATGTGGAAGATAGAACACTGAATGATAGGCTTTAGACTTGGCTCTATTCCTAATTGTGTGATGCTAAGAAATCCCTAGGCCTCAGTTTATTTATCTGTAAAAGGAAGGTAATGATAATCGCTACCTGAGTACTTCATCGAACTGTTTCAGGGTACAAATTAGATAATGTGGGTAAAAATGTTGGGAGTTCTTCAAAGGGAAAGTATTATTATCATTTATAATTACTGTTATTATTGACAGGATCATCTTTCTAATGCCAGCACTGGAAGACAGATTAGAGTAGCCATGCTGGGGATACTGGTTCATGCTATTTCTATATTTAATTGTTAACATCGCCCAAGCAATCCAATTAACTCAGAAGAATTTGTCAATGAGGACACATCATCACCCTGTTTCCATACAGTCTCAATTTTTAAACTCTCAGATATATATCCAATGCCCTTTGATTTAACCAATTCCTCGGATCCAAACAACTTCTCCTTTGGGACTAGCATGACATAATTAGGTAGTTAGGAGGCCTGGTCAGGACTCCTGCAAACCACCTCATTTAGAAAAGGAGAGTGTTTATGCCCAACTTCCAAAATTAGAAAACCTGCTTCTCCCCTCCCCCACAATTTATCACTCTTTTTATCTTTTGTTTTTCAGCATCCAATGTGGCCTGTGGTTTCCCAGATTGAGTTCAATTCAAATATGATTTCCTTTAACAAATTTCGTCAAAAGCAAATTTAGGGCAAACTTTCAACATGTCTTTCTTGTGAAAATTGAAATACCAGAGCTCTTACAACTACTAAGTTCAACATTGTACTTAGTTTCGATTCTTGAATTGACCTTATCTTGCAACTTCCTCAGGGTGAGAGACTGAAAATACGGTTGCTTCCATTAAAAACAGTTAGAAAATAACTAATTCTTTTCAAAAATATCTTCTAGAAGCCACTCAGGGTATATTTGTTTAGCTTACTAAGTTATACTCTAAAAGGCATATCCTTGAACTCAGAATAAAGTATTTCAAACAGTTCTGATCATGGATGAATTTTTGTTTGGTTTCATCTAGGGTGTTCTATTTAAATTTGAGGTTTTTAGTATTTAAAATTGAGGAAATACTCTAAATTATCTCTTGTTTTAAGAATTGGGAAATTAGGTATCAGTTAGAATAATGAGTTATGCAATTATCTTTGTGGAGAGCCTATTTTGAATTATGAAATATAAATTTAAAATTTTGATTTTATAAATGTTGCATTTTAAATACATCTTATGGTAGCTTATATGAAATTAAGCTATTTCATGGCTTTTATACTTGATAATACTCTTTTTGAACAAGTACCTGTAATTGGCAGAAATTATAAGAGACTACAAATCATAATGGTTAGAAGAGAAACTCCAGTGGAAGAACCCTAAGTCCTTGGTTCTTGTCCTTCTCTTTTCATGGACTTCCTGTTATTTTCCCAATTTAAGTTATCTGAGTAAAATGAAGTTGAAACTATTTGGATAAAGGTATACATGTAATTTACTTAACGTCAAAGGATATGGATTGAACTGCACTTCAGCCCTGAAGACATCAGTTGAAAGAAAAAGAAATCTTAAAACTGTATTGAAATTTATTTCATTTAGAAATATAAAGCTTTTTTGGCCTAAACTAGAATGTTTGTAAGTGCTATGAAATATTTAGAGAAGTCAACATAATATTATTATTCCTGACCTCTAAGACCCAAGATGTCTATTTTAAGTAATCTGACATTAAAAATGTGCTGACAAATATAGATTAAAAAACAACACAGGAAGTTGTAAATCAGTTGGTAAGCCTTAGCATCAAGGAAATAGGAGACCACGAAAATATACTCATTTACTTTAGCCAACCTCAACCTTAATTTTTAACTAAAGAAAATTTGCAGAAGGCATAATGTTTATATTTTGGATGTTTTATTCATAGTTTGTATGTTTCCTTTTTCTCCAGTGGGCTCATAAATTATTACAAGGAAACATGTTGTCACAGCTATAAATATTTCCCTCTCTGCTTAGCTTCCGCCACCTCCCTCCCCCCTCCTTTTTAAAATCTACACTAACTGATTCTGCAACTTTGGTCAGCAGGGCAGGATTTTCTTGCTTCAGAGGAAACTGCTGTTGATTACACTTATGTGCTCGGCATTCTACAAACAGGGCTCTTTTCAGGAAGCACCCAAGCCCTTCCTTCCATGCAGGGCAGCCCTTGTTGTGTACACAGGGGTGTCATTGTTTCAGTGACCTAAGAAGAGGCATGTCTTTCCCTGCAAAGAACAGCTCTAGGTACCCTAAAGTTCTGAGGCTTTTCATGGAATCTGAATTCTTGGAAATTAACTACGAAACTGACTTTGTGGACAATGGTGTATATGGCAATAGAATTTTATCAAAAAAGATCTTTCACCTATAAGCTGTAAATCATGCTAGTTTAGTTAAAAACAAACAAACTGAAATAACAGCAACTCTGAAAAATTTAGGTGGTATCTGTATTCCAGATTTGAATGTTTTAGAAATCTGGATTTTTTTTTTCCCCTTAAATGTGTAGTCAGAGTCCTAGACTGGCTCTGTAGAGAGTATGTCTGAGATGTGGTTTCTTTATTTGTAAAATTAGGGGGTTGGACTAGGTCATCTCTAGTCTAGTTACAGATGTTCTATCCTATGTTACTATATTTCAAGTGGTTTTTTCTCTATTTATACAAGACTCACAGTCGCCAGCCTATACAGAACCTCAGATTCAGTATTTTTATGTCATGATGTAGAAGAATATTTGGATTACACACTCAGTACTTACTGGAATCTTAGACAGGCTGAAGCTTGTCCATTTATTTCTACTTAATTATCTTCTCCAAACCCGTTCCTCCTCCATTTGCTTTATCTCTCAGCTTCTTGGTTACCAGACTCAAAATCTTGAGGTTGTCTTCAGTTGTTAACTCTCCCTTGTCCCTAACATTAAATCAGTCACAAAACGTGTTGGGGGCACCTCCGTGATGTCTGCCAGACCTGCTCCCTTCTTTTTCATGACAATGCCCATGGTAGGCTTTGGGTCCAAGTTCTTGCCTTAGAGATCTTGAGCTCCAGCCACACTGGGCTACTTGGCTTGTGCCTGGCATACAGTGGGTGCTCAATAAATATTTATTATAAGAAAAAAAAAAAAAGCATAGATGGAGGTGCTTTCCCAGCCAGGGTCTTGCCTGTGTTACCTCCTCTGCTGGGAGGGCATTTCAAAATAAATATTTATTATAAGAAAAAAAAAAAAAAGCATAGATGGAGGTGCTTTCCCAGCCAGGGTCTTGCCTGTGTTACCTCCTCTGCTGGGAGGGCATTTCTCCCTCGTCCCTGTCAGCTGATATTTCATCTGGGTTTCCAGTCCAGCTCATTCACCTCAGTGACCTTTTTCTTGTGCTTCAGAGTATTTGCTTGTTCTTCTTATGGTACTTGTTACATTGTGCCCTGAATTACAGCCGTGGATGAGTGATCTCCCATCACTTCGTAGAAACTTCCTGAGGGCACGGACCATGTCTTACTGATCATGAGACCCCAGATCAGGTCTTTGTAGGCAGGAAGCATTCATTAGGTGTTGAGTCTTCCGTTAGGGTAACCATTCATTTAAAAATGTTTAGGGTTGCCAGTCTGATCAGCTCTGATTCAGTTTAAAAATTTGTCCTGAAAAATGATACCACTTGGAGAAGCAAACCTAATGGTTCATTGTTGCATCGGGGCAATGCTTGTATTTCTCAGTTGATGAATGGAGCCCTAGAGTATTTGTTTGATTAGCACAATGCCAAACAACTAAACGGCTTTTCACAGACTTGACTGTATTGCTTAAACTGACTAATAGTTGCCTTATAGACAAAGAGCAGTTTAATATTCTAAAGGATTCCTCAGAGGTACCGCTCTCCCCATGTAGTTCCTGATGGGAGTAACACCAGACAATGGTTAGACTTTCTGAGTTGCCTGACTCCAGGGGCCATGATTCACATTGCTCTCCATGGGTTGTCTGCTGGCACCCTCGACCCCCAAAACAATGTGAATGGTACCCATTGGACTTGTGGCAGTGCTGGCCACCACCAGGAAGATGCACACTGATGAAGAGAAAAAGCAGCTCTCGTTCATAGGGAGCTTGCTCTGAGCTTGGCATTGGGCTAATTAGAAAGCACATTACAAATATTAGGTCCTTCAATTCACACTACGTTGTGAGGAGAGGTTTTATTGATCTC
This sequence comes from Neophocaena asiaeorientalis asiaeorientalis, assembly GCF_003031525.2. NCBI lineage: Eukaryota > Metazoa > Chordata > Mammalia > Artiodactyla > Phocoenidae > Neophocaena > Neophocaena asiaeorientalis. The sequence continues at coordinate 1,787,084 of NW_020175199.1, forward strand.
ATTTTTTGGTGAAGAACCTAAAGTTCAAAGAGGTTAAGTAACTTGGTCAAGGTCACATAGTTAGAGAATGTGGAATTCCCTCAGAACTTGAACGCAGATCTATTTGACCCCAAAGTCCATGTACCCAAACCTTAGGGGCAAGTGAAACCCCACTTATGGTTCTTTATGGATTCCCCCAAAATGTTTCTCTCCAGTTTACAAGTGAGGAAATAGAAGTTCAGAAAAGTAAAATGATATATGCATACTAGAAAGCATAGGCATCTGAAAGCGTAAGTTCTCAGGGAATTTCAGGAAGAGAATTTGTTCACTGGTTCCTCACAGCACCACAGCGCATTGTTCCAAAATAAGTTAACAAAAGTAAGGCATGGAGGATTGAACTTTTTTTTTTAAAGATGGCAAGATATAAAAAGCATTTGGTTTATAAAGAAATCTGAGAACATGCTTAATTCATCTGAGTAAATAGGAAAGTCTAGGAGCATCAGTTTGCTTTTGGTGACTAAAACTGCATGTTCCTGATCAAATAGCAATTTGTCCTATTTGTTGTAATTGTAATTACTGTTTTCATTGGAATCACAGTTGTTTTTTTTCTTCTAGGAACAGGCACGCAGAAGAACAACCAATAACCTAGATAGTTAAAAAACACATTGAGAAATGGGTATGGCTGTGTGACCAAATCTCTTGTGATTATTCTTCCACTGTGTGCTGTAATGTACTTTAAGTCCATTTCCATATTTCTAATTAACACTTAGCTCCGAAAAACTTTCTGGAGGCCATTTACATGACAAATGGGGGAAAAAACAAATTTGCTTTATCAGAAAATTGACTATAGACTATTTTGGTGGCTTTTATTATTTTTACATTTTAATGATTAAAATTAAATATAGCCCAGTGACTCACGACAGAAGACAGTGAAATAATTTTCATGACTGATATAATTTTAAAGTCAACCTGGGTGAATAAGATATTAGGTCTGTTGTGGACGACTTTCATTGTCCGTCCTGCGGCTCTAGTTTCTGATCAGTTCCAACCATTTCATAAAAAGAATTAGACAGCTGTGCTGAGTTACTTTTCTAGCACAAGCCCATGGTGCGTTGGCTTTATCTCAACAGCTGTCCTATAGGGACTATATAGTGCTGCTTCTGTCCTGCGGATTTTAGGCCCCTATTTCCATAGTTTGAATCTTTCATTTCTTTGAGTGAGAAACAGAGAATGCACAAATATTATTTTAAAATTCTTTGCACCAAAAAAACCTATGTCGTCTGCTACACTGAAACACTGTCATTGTCACAAGCAAAAGGCATAACTGCAGCTCTCTGAGGATGCTTATTCATCCACGGTCCCCCAGCAAGGGCCGCTGTCCTCATCTAGAACATGGGGGTAACAATACTTACCCACTGCGTGGGTTTTAGTGAGGATTAAATCAATGTGTGTGAAGCACTTACACAGTGCCTGGCATGTCGGAAGAGCTTAAAAGTGTGAGGCTTGTTTTTAGTTTTAGATTTTCATGTCACATACTTAAGTCTACAATAAACAAAGCCTAAACAAAGCTCTTTGAGGGTAGGGACTTGGTCTGTTTTGTTGTTTTGATCCCTACTAGACTGCCTGGCAGGTGACTGATAAACAGTGGGAAAGTAATAAATATTTATTGAATAATTGAAGGTAGGAAATCACTGTGGTCTCATATGGTCAGTAAATCATTCTATTACTATTTCCCCCTGTTATGTAGTCTATTGACATAGAGGGTGCCAAAGTTTATGAAATGTTTTCTGTATCTCTCCCCTGCCCTCCCACTATGACCTATAACTCAGGCTGTTCCTCACCTGGGTGTCCAGCCTGGCTCCTTGACTTTACATTTTCCTGCAGTGCTAATGGTTAGATCCTTCCAGGGGGTGTCCATGGAATTATGCAAAATGAATAGATTGTGGTGGTGAGACCAGAATACTAGGATGAGTGTGGCCTGTTCCCTGATGAGGAAATTATTCAGGCCAGGAAAACCCTTGAAGGATCGTTCTGGTTTTCACACTTGTATGAACACAGCCTTGGTATGAGGGGTTGCTAATGAAGCCGGAGAATCTGGCCCAGCATGTTAATTTACTCGATCCAGGGAACTTCTGAGTATTTATAAATGAACTCTGTACATTAGGCAACTGATATTTAGATAAGAAAATCAGAAAACAGCACGTGCTATAATATAGTGCTTCAACAGGTTGTAATATAAATCGACTTTAACAAAGCTAACATCATTTAAGTAATCAAAAACAAGCAAGGACAATGAGCTACTGTTTCAAAATTCTGCTAAGAAACCAGAACTAACCCCTTTCAAATAATAAAGGTACATTGCAAAACTAAGTCATAGTATTAATTAGGTTAGTCTAATTATTCAATCTACAACCAGGTCTTAACAGATTCAGGATTGGAGTATCATTGGAAACATCAGCCCATTGATTATCATCATTGCCCTAGGAGAAGATGAAGGTTTTACCTCTGAAGGATTTGGAGTTCAAGGCATGTTCTGAAGAGCACATAGAGTATCAAAATGTTATGAAATGACATATTCTATTTCTGACGCTTCTGTTTTGTTTTTTCTTTTAAATTTTATTTATTTATTTTTGGGCTGCGTTGGGTCTCTGTTGCTGCGCGTGGGCTTCCTCTAGTTGCGGTGAGCAGGCTTCTCATCTAGGTGGTTTCTCTTGTTGTGGAGCACGGGCTCTAGGTGCACGGGCTTCAGTAGTTGTGGCACGTGAGCTCAGTAGTTGTGGCACGTGGGCTCAGCAGTTGTGGCTTGCGGGCTCTAGAGTGCAGGCTCAGTAGTTGTGGCACACAGGCCTAGTTGCTCCACGGCATGTGGGATCTTCCCAGACCAGGGCTTGAACCTGTGTTCTGTGCATTGGCAGGCAGATTCTTAACCACTGTGCCACCAGAGAAGTCCCTGTAGCTTCTGTTTGTATTTGAAAATTTTATTCTCATTTGGCTCAGCAGTGATGGTAAATACTAAGAAATGACTGGGAAGATAATCTTTTACAGTAATTCTTTATTCCAAAAAACACCATTTTCCTTACAATTTATTGGTTTGTTTACTTGCTTATTGGTAAATAATTGGATACAGAAATATAGCATTGCAACTAACTTATTCCTCTGTCAGATCAATTTTTCTATTGGTATATCATAAGACATTTTATTTTAACGAGAATTTTTAAAAAGTGTTTGCTGTTATATCTCTGAACTTCATCATCTCACTAGCATCTGTCAGATTTAATCAACTACAGGACTACCTTATAAAGATTACCTTATCAGAAAAAGTGTCATCTTGTGAGCTGAGGTGTGAGAATTGCAAAATAAAGCTGAGCTACACTAACAACTGCTGTGCTAATTTATTGTAAATTATGTTTTTTTGTTTGCGGAGATAAGACATGAGAAGTGTTTCTATTTAAATTCATTTCCTATTATTTTAACATAAATACCAAACAGCTCAACAACAAAAAAAGTGAGAACATAGAATATTCCTTAAATAGGTTCTGGTGACAGCGAAATTTATTTTCTAAGCTATCGGTACCAGTCATGTCACACTGTTCTAGGTGCAGAATCAGGCAGCACAATGAAGACAAAACATGGATGCTTAGAATGCTAAATGGAAATTGCCGATTGTCATGTGAAGAGTGATGATTTATAGGATATGAGCTGGAAATAACTGCATAGCAAGCTGGTCTACAACAAAGCTTTAATTCACTGGGCTGACACTGTAAACTCATAATGTGTCGACCTGGCACCAGCTATGATAGATTACGGCTGTTCAGAACGCACAAGCATGTCCCTTTAATGAGCATTCTGGGAATCGTAGTTCAGATGACCCCAGTAAAAACAACTATAATGGTTTTAACCAAGCCGGTTCTCTAAGAAACGAAAAAATCATGATGAGTCATTATATTATTAGAATTCAGAACTAGTTGGCAATGAATCACATGAAGTTATCACCTTTAAATCATCAGAGTATAAATTGGGTCCTATAAAGTACCATGAGTCTCGACGTATTTCTAACAAGATGAACCTCTTATATAAGCAAGATTTTATTATTATATTCATCATTATTATTATTAAAACTAGAGTGGAATTTAGTGCTCATAAAAGTGAAGGGCTAATGTTGCTAGCTTGAGCCAGAAAGAGTATAGGCCTGTATTTGTAGACTGCTTTATGTAGCCCTGCCAGTAAATTTCGACCATTCTTGTTCTTATGAGTCAATGCCAGACATGGGAATTTGTATGATTCTTAAAAAAATGTATTAGCGGATAGGCATGTGGTAAGAGGGCCCCAAATCTATTTTTTTTAACCAAAACTGGAAGTTGAACTCTAGTCTCGAGAACCAGTTGTAGGTCAACCCAAGTATTTCATACTCCCGACCCCTTAAAAAAAAAAATACATTGGATCTTTCAAAGAAATAGAGTGGAAATACCATTTAAGAGAAAAGTAAAAAGCCATTTTGCTGGCTTTGCTCTGATTTTCCGCTAGTAAGCTTCATGCTGTACCAGATCACATTTAAAAGAAGTTTTGCTTCTTGTGTAAGATTTAGATTTCAGTTCAATTCACTTGATCTGGGTGCATTCCATCCAGGCAGCCCCATCACAGGCAGGGTTTCTGCTCTCACAGGAGTCAGTCTGAAGGTGGAGTTGGAAGGCAGGGGATACAAACACCTGTACAATCCATTATAATGATATGTGAAAATGGCTACAGTTTGGTTAGAAGAGAAGACTATTGGGTTAGTCACACTTTATTTAGCTGACGACAGAATGACTGAATGATGTGCCGGTTAGGGAATAAGCCAGAGACAAGAGCAGAGAAGGGAAGGGCATGGTGGAGTATGTAGGTGGACACCATGTCAGCTAGCTACTCTTCATAATAATCACCCAGAGGCAGAGGAGTAAGTGGCATAAAACCACCTTCGTATGAAAACATGTGAAAATAAACTTGGCTCTTGAAGAAATTGAGCATAATTGCTAATTACTGATAAAGACTACTTTAATAATAAAGAAGAACAGGACAAATACTGTTGTTGGTTGATGGTTATTTTTGCTTAAAATGTTTACAGTTGGAGGGACACAAATAGACCTCTGGTCACAGATTATGAAAAACACATTTGATAGCTAAATATAAAAAAATCCAAACATTAATAACTACTGACATTTATGTAGCCCTTTCCTCCCAAAGCCCTGGACAAACATTACTGACTATATACATACACAAGAATAGCACTGAAATACTGCTACTCTTGCAAGTGCCTAGATACTAATCCAAGACAAAAGTAGCAAATGGCTGATCTACTTAAATATAGGTCTGCAGAATATAGGTGTACATTTAGAAATAAAAACTCAGACCACAGCACCTCCCTTCCAAAATGTTTACCATATTTTATTTCAACTTTATTGAATTACTGGGCTTTTCAAGCTCCATTCTCTTAGTAAGACACTTATGGTTTTGTATTTATTCTTAGATGCTGGTTTATGATTGTTGTACGGCAGTGAATACCAGGGCTAATGGCGCCTCCTTTCTGAGGACATCAGTTCTGACTCCTCAGTGCCTCCTAGCGTGAGGAGGGCTGATAGGCCAGTGCAACACAGGAGTGCCTCCTACGGAAGGGCGAGCTTTGTTTCACCACGAACCAAGATTGTTATTAGTTATCTGAGAAGAACTATCTGGCTCAAACAAGTTTCATTTATGAAATATTAGATTAAATGAACTGGTGCTGGGCTGCTTGGTGACACTGATTGAAAAGATGCCATGTTTGTTGTTAATTACTTGAACAAAGTGTAAATTACACAGCAATAATCATTTTTAAAGACCAGAAAAGAAAACGTTTAATGTACACTCTTGGGGCTTTTACTGTAAAATATTATTTTATTGCATCCTCAATTTGATTGCATTCTGGCAATGACAGAAATATAATTTAAATTTCTTGACGTTTCCTCTAACGATGTTATATTTTGGAAATTTTCGATTCAGGGATTATTACAAATCACTTGCTTTAAATTTTAACATTCCTTTCTCCTCTATAAATACTATATATCTTCAAAAGTTCAGCTAAACTCCCAGGTTCTCCTTAAAACTTTCATAATTTTTTCAGCAAGTAAGGCACTCTATGTTTTTAAAACTCTTAATTATACAATCATTTTCAGTGTGCCTTTACTGAGTATGCACTATAAACCAGCACTGTCTAAGCCCTGGGTATTCAGGGATGATCATCAAATATTCCTCTACTTTCAAGGAGGTCACAATCTAGAGTGTGTGGGGGGGGTCTTGGTAGGGATGACACACAAGAAAATTGCTAGAAGTGTATGTAGGGTGTTCTAGAAGTAGAGAGGAAAGACAGCTACTTCATTCTGGTTGGAGGCAAGAGAGGAAGAGATTCAGGGAAACTGTAAAGGGGAGATGGTACCTGTATTAAGTTTTGAACGATAAATAGGAGTCAGCATGCAGATGCGGTTGACACAGAGAGAATCCCATACAGAAAGACACACAGACACACAGACGTACAGACAGGGAAAGTGCATGTTCAAAAGCACAGAGAGTAGGAGAGCATTACAGGACAGGAGATGCACGTGGTGTTGGCGAAAGTTGGGATCAAGTAGGCCTATGTTTAGTTCCAGCTCGCACATTTAAGTCATTTAATTTCCTATAAGCCTTAGGTTTTCCATCTGTCACGTGGGGCAAGTAACCTTCTGACTGACAGTCATCCAATTGGTAGAGCCCATTTTCTTGGGGATTTTGTGGGAACATATATCAGAGTCGAAAATGAGAACAATGGAAATAAGAGTTATCCTGTTAAAGTCTAACAATGACAAAATGAAATTTTGTTTGAGGGGTGCTAGTGTTTTAAATATTTAAATGTTGCAAAGGTTTTAAATTTAAAATGTGATTTATAGTCTTTTAGAGTAAATCATGTCTAGAAGCAAGTGTATATTTGTCTTTTGCTATAGCTACACTGAAATGATGCAGAAAAAATAAAAAAGAAATCAAGGGATTTATTTTCCATATGTCCAAATAATATCCAGCAATTTTTAAAACAAGTTTAGCAAAAGTTAGAACAATGTATTTCCCTCATCATTTGCTGAGAGGAAGGCTGCTTGATTAATGTAATTAAAGGGTTGCTTGTAACTCAAGACTCAATTAAAAAAATAAATTTGGCCTTATTACTTTACTTCCAACTGGTGGTTTTCCTAGTGTGAGTTTTGAGCTAAAATCTGTGGCTGCTTGTTCATGACACATGAATTGTTTTAGCACATCCTTTCCCCTGCTGTGCATATGATTAAGAAAGCAGAGGTTAAATAGTGCAGCAAAGAATTGGGTAACTTCATTCTATTTTTGCTCACAGTGCCTTTTCGTCCCCCTCCCCCTATTGGGACTGGAAGAGTTCAGAAACCTATTATCTCCTCCTGAAATTATTTAAGATGTGTTCTTAGGCTGAAAATGTAACTTCTCTCTATTAACGTTTTCTAGTACACTGATTTTGTGATGGCTGTGCTGTAGATATTATCTGTATTGGCAAGAAAGCCAAATGCAAGTGCATCCTAGCATTTACTGAGTGCACATGTATGCTAGGCACTGTGATAAGCATTTTGCATACATTGTTCTATTTTTACTTGTGATAATCCTATGAGGTAAGGATAATCATTCTCATTTTCAGATGAGGAACAAGGGGCTCTGAGAGGTTATGCTATTGTTCAAAGAGCCCGCAATTAGCAGGTGACAGAACTAAGGTGCTAACCCTGGTCTATTTCATTCTAAACCTGGGTTCTTATCGATTTGCTTTTTTTTTTTGTAGGTAGAGTTTGATTTAAAAGATTTAAAAATAGCTCTGGTAAAGCATCTTGCATATAGTTGGTGCAATACATATTAAATTCAGTTGAGTGAAAATTTTATGCTCAGGAGGGCAAAGAAGAGTCAGTTGTTGCCCTCTTTGAATTTATAGTCTAATGTGGGCATGACTACAATATAAGGTATGAACAGCATGGAAAGGCAGTGTAGTACAGTGAGGAAATCAGGACAGACTCAGCATGTCTGAAAGAGCCCTATATTTCTTCCCTTAAACCTGTTCCTTCTCCAGGCTTCCAGGTAATGGTGCTAATATCCACCCAACTGTTCAAATCAGAATCGGGGGGGGGGGCGGGGGACCGGGTGCACAGCATCCTTGGTTCCTCCCTTTCCCTCACCCTTTACATCCAACGCCTCAGCCACTCCCGCCAGATCTGCTCTGAAATATATTTGGAATCTACTTCTCCCTACCTTTCCTGCCACCACCCTTTCCAAGCCACCCAGATGAGAGCTATCATCTTCTCATTCGTCTCCCTTCTCTGCCTACCCAGTCAGAACCAGGTACAAGGAGAAGCCAGAGCAGGCTTTGTGGAGCCTGAAGCTAAATTATGAAAAAAATCGTGTATACAAGTGAATGTATAGAAATCACACAAGTGAATACATAGAATGATTAAGGAATTAACAACAAATTAGATATATTTAAAAGCTGACAAATTCCACAAGTATCACAGAATTTTAAAATAAGTTAAAAATTGTCAACTGCTTGACCTATATCTATAATACATTTCACTTTATTTCTTGGGCTTCATACTCCAACCAGCTCTTCATATGACAAACATTTTGTAATATTATTTTCCACTAGAAAGATTATTTAGTCTTTCCTCTAGCTTGGTTAATAGAAATTGTTATTATTATTGATATAGTTTAGAAAAATTTCAGCTTCACAACTCATTATTGGTAATATCATGTGCATTTTAGGATTCATGTCAAATTTCAAGAAACCCGTGGCAAGTCTCCTCCATATATGAACTGTAAGACTTAAGGTTCTTTTCAGGTTCTCTTAGGCAGCAAACAATTTAAAATAATCTTATTCCTTAGAAAGATGGCACTCATTAACCAATTTGTGTCGATGTCTCTACTGTAGAGTAATATTATACATTTGATGTTATCTTCAATGATATTAGTATTTTTTGTAAAAAGGCAAGAAATTAAAATCTTTTTACAACGTGTTCATGTGATTCACTCCTCTTCACTAACTGGACTATCAAGCAATCTAGCCTATTCATTGCTTCTATTTAAAAGAGAAGTAGATAAACTGAACATCAAAATTAAAAACTTTTGTCCTTCTTATTGAATTACTACTTTTGCTATGATCTGAATTTGGGGGGGGTTACAATTTACTCACTGGTGTCAGAATAATTTCTATTGATTTAATTTCTCCTCTGCATTGCTCTTATTTCATATTCTACTATATTTTGAATTTTTCTCAGTTCTTTAATAAATCAATTTAAAAATGACAAAAGAAGGTTCTCTGAATATAAGTCCGAATCAGAAGTTGTAATTTCTCAATTGTTGAACTAAAACATTCCAAAAGTCTGCCCAAATTACAGTTAAAATGATATATTCAAAATTTGTTGAATAAAATGTTTGCATTTCATTTGCACTTGGGTTTTTATTCCAAGTCTTCAAAAATATATTTGCGTTCTTAAAATGTCATTTAACTCCTATTACAAGACTTAAATAACTTTTTACATAGCTGATGACTATTAGAATTTTCCATAGACTAGCTTCTTCCTCCATACATTTCAAACCTGGTTTCTCCACCACTACTCACACATGTCCAGGACCTGGCCCTAAAGGACACACTCACATCACAATATGACCTTGTAGCATGACGCAACCTTGTATCATGATGTCACACTGGGTGGTAGAAGCCACACTTGCACTAAGATGGCTAGATAAAGACTATATAAGAGTTCTCTCTCCCAATTCAATCTACTTTCTAATGTACTTGTCTAGCCATAAATCTCCAACTGTCTGTAGGAAGTTTATATTTTGTCATTCTAGTGTCACATTAAATTTAATGTATTTAACACTAAACTCGTCACCACAACCCTTAGTATCATTATGAAAATTGTCTTTTCTAATTATGTCAATGGCACAATTACTGTGGTTTTTTTTTTTTGAATTTCATCATGCTTTTAATGCACACTGACAATTTTTAAATTTGGAAGGCAGGAAAAATTTTTACAACTGAATAATTATTAGTGAACATTTATTTTTATATGAAGGTAATACATAATCATTAAAGATATTAGTTTTAAATCTAAAAGCAATCATTAAAGGGTTTGTTATGAAACATTTACATTTGTTTAGATTTGGCAGTTATGTCAGAAGAAAATACTTTTATTTGTGGCTTTTGAGAATAAAGCTACATCTTTTAATTTCAAAAACTATCTAAGTATTCTCTCAATAGTGTAAATAATCAAACTTTTATCAGGCACCTCCTTAACTTCTACAAAATTTGTAATCTGTGAAAAAAACCCAACAAAGACATAAAAAAGAAACACTAACATAAAAAGTTGTAAAATTTTTACAATAAAAAAGGAACATATATATTATTTTCCCATATACTGGGAAAAGGTAACATATTTGGACAGAGTGAAGCATAAAATAGAGAAATTAGCATCTCAGTTCAAAGTAGGAAAAACTTTTGAAAAGTCACCTTGGTAGATTTGTGAAAGGGGATTTAAAAAGATGGAGCTGGGATTTCTTGGTGATTCAAGAACTATGTTTTCTTTCATAGCAGCCTGGTGGAACCAAGGTGGGTAAGGTTGGGATATAGTGTCCATTGCTTTCAAAAAGGAAGCTGCTCAACAAATGGAGCTGGGACACAGGGACATCCACATGCAAAAGAATGAAGTTAGATCTCTAACACCTCATGCCATACACAAAAATTAACCCAAATGGATCAAAGACCCAAATGTAAGAGTTTTATAAAACTACAGAATTCTTAGAAGAAAACAGAGGTATAAAACTTCATGATCTTGATTTAGGCAATGATTTCTTAGATATGACACTAAAAGGACAAGCAACCAAAAGGAAAAAAATAGATAAACTGAACTGCATCAAAATTAAAAACTCTTGTGCCTCAAAGGGCACCATCAATGAAGTGAAAAGACAACCCACAGAATGGGAGAAATGATTTGCAAATCATATATCTGATAAAAATCCTGTATCTAGGGACCTCCTTGGTGGTCCAGTGGTTAAGACTCCGCGCTCCCAATGCAGGGGGCCTGGGTTCGATCCCTGGTCATGGAACTAGATCCCGCATGCTGCCACTAAGAGCCTGCTCGCCGTAACTAAAGATCCTGAACGGGGCAATGAAAATCTCGCGTGCCACAACTAAGATATGGTGCAGCCAAATAAATAAATAAATAGATAAAAAAAACCAACAACCCTGTATCTAGACTACGTAAATAACTTTTACAATTTAACAATAAAAAGACAAATAGCCCAATTTTTCTAATGGGCAAAAGATGTGAATAATTTCTCCAAAGAAGAGATATATATAGGAGGTATACATTGAAGCACCAAGTAAAAATGGTATATTCTAGAACTGCTGGTCAGGGGACCTTGTCACCCTTTTCACTAAAGGGTTAGATTTTCAGCAGCCAAAGGCAGCCATTCCAAAGTGAATGTGATAGAACAAAAAGAGGTGAACTGAAATGATTCACTTTGCAATTTGAACAGTAGTGTTTCACAGGAAGGGAAAAAAGATCAACCTTATATTTTTCTGACCACATAAAGGCTTCTTCTCTTTGTAATAAAGTAGAAAAGCTCTCTTCCAAAAAGAATATACAACTGGCTAAAAAGCATATGAAGAAAAGATGCTCAACATCATTAGCCATCAAGCAAATGCAAATCAAAACCACAATGAGATACACTTCATACCTACTAGGATGGCTATAATAAAAAATACAGACAATAACAAGTGTTGGTTAGGATGTGGAGAAAATGGAACCCTCATGCAATGCTGGTAGGAATGTACAGTTGACCTTTGAACAAGACAGGGGTAATGGGCACTGACACTTCATGCAGTCAAAAATTCACATATAATTTACAGTTGGCCCTCCATATTGGCACAATTACTTTTATATTCTTTTGTTCAAATCTGTACAAGTTTTGATTCATCTTAACTTCTTAGTTTTTCATATCCAAATTTTCATCAACTTCTATGTTAAATTTTCTTTATAGTATTTCTTACATATGTCCATTCCTTTCCACTTCCATCGCTACATCCTAGTCCTATTTTTTTTTTAACATTTCTCAATTTCCTACTTTAGCTTTCTGTTCCCCAATCACTTTTCATTTCGCGATGTTGTGTATAACACTGCCAAGTTACTTTGCTCAAAATACTGCTTTTATCAATTGCTTTTTATAACATTTACATCATAGTTCTTACCAAAGATGGAATAAAAAAAGAGTTCAAATTTCTGAAAAATTAGTTACTTTTATATCTATCAAATATTAATTTGGATGAATTGAGTGAAAAGCCATTCTGAATTTGACAGCTGTCTGATTTATAGCATATTTTCTAATTAGAACTTTACTTCCAAGTCATAGCAGTTCTCAGCCTCTCAACCAGGATTTCCAGAGAATTTAGCCCTCATGCCCAAGGCATCTACTGTTTATAATGAATTAACTTCTCTCCTGTGCATATAGACTCTTACTAACTATGTACCATCCTTGAGAAAATTAATAATCATTTAAATAATTTTCTGTAGGACTTTGTTCTCTTGCAGAACCCCTGTTAAAAAGACTGCTACATTAACTGAAATAAACTGTTAATAAAATGTTACAAGTAGAGATTCTGGATCTACCTTAATAACTTAGGGAAAAAAACCACTTCATTTATAATTAGCAATGTCCATTTGCATATAAACAGTAAAAGCTGCCAAATTCAAACCCTGTCCTACTTAAGAGAACAGAGGCTGTTTATAAACAGCCTCCATGTAATATTGTCTACATTATGTGTCTTTGTTCTTTTATAGACTAAAGTTTTACTATTAGTGCAGGCCAGGTTGATGTGTCTGAAATTCTAAATTATTTGGGTTTGAATTAATGAGGCTTTTAACTGAATATAATCTGCAAGAAGTTTCAAACTGCTACAACATATACTGTCCAATATAATTGTTAGGTAATATAATGTATACTCCAAAAATCTGCACGTTCAAATTATATGAAAAATACAAATATTTTGAAAAGAGAAACTATAAAAAACATTTTGATTCTGGAGCTATCATTAAAAATGTTTTAAATCTAATTTAATTTAATTTTCAAAATGAAAAGTGGATAATATTTGTTAACACTGTAAAGTAGTGACATTGGTGTACTGGGATAGCATTTAGCTGTTAACGTGACAGAAAACCCAAAATTCAGCAGCTTTAACAAGATAGTATTTTATCTTGTCTTCTCATAAAAGTCCAGAAGTAAGCAAAAGAAAGCTGCTACTTTGACTCTGCTCCTTATGAAGTCTTTTGGGGTCTGGGCTCTTTCTAGCTTGTTGCCCCTCTACGCTGGCCTCCATTCCCGAGATTACCTCATGGTCCAAAATGGTTGCTCCATGTGAAGCCATCCCTTTCATATTCTACCCGGAAAAATAGGAGTAAGGCAAAAAAGTAGGGTACACTCCTCCCTTTTAAGGACAATTCCGTTAAGATCCACACTTTACTTCTTCTTACATCTCATCAGCCAAAACTCTTGTGGCCAAGTTTACTTACGCATTTACTGGAAAGGAGGCTGGGAAATGAAGTCTATCCTAGTCAACTATGTGCCCAGCTAAAAATCTTCTGTTAAGGGAAAAAGGGAAGAATGGATGTTGGGAGACAATTCAGAGACTCTACCATATATACTAAATTCTTATCTCTTTCGGGGAGGAGAGGGTAGAATCTATGCCAGCAAATTACACCCAGCTGGGCAGACAAAGTTTAATCAGCTGTTTCTCAACCTTGCTTGTACATCAAAATCACCATGGAACTTTTAAGAACTAGAGATGCCAAGTCCTATCTAGACTTACTTGAACTAGAATTATGGCGGCGGGTAGATGGTGGATCAAAAGTTAATTTTTAAAAGCACTATAGGTAATTCAGGTACACGGTCAGGTTTGGATAGGGTTCCCTTGGTGGGATATCTGAACCACATTATTTCAGAACTAAGAGAAGGGACTATAGGAAAGACTGACTCAGAACTGTTAGCATCTCCTCACATATTCCTTTCATCCATCATTTATCTGACTTCGTTACCTATTCTTGTCTTCCTTGACTTTCACCAAGCCTTCAGAGCAGTTTTGCCACAGCTCACATGGTAGAGAGGGGAACAGGAATTTATGACTTAAAAAAAAAGTTTCCTGCAAGGAACTTAGGTGACAGACAATGACAACATTCACAGCTATGAAATGAATTACTTGAAAGCAAGGCCTTCATCTTTTTCAGGAGGACCTCCAGGGCCTACATCATGGTGGAAACTCCAGAAATGTTGTTGCTTGTTAGTGGAACTCCCTATATTTCTGACCTTGGAAAATCACATTCTTCTCCTGGATTCTCTTTAGGACATAGAAGAATGCTCACCACAGAAGGACGCTCAGTACTAACATGCTTCAACTAAAAATTTAAGGTTACTTTTAGGGTTAGGTTGAGTTTCTTAAGTATGGTTCGAATCTCACCTGGTCTCACTAATGAAACTATTTTTACTAAAGGAAACAAATGCCACCCTCCACTCTGATCCACGTTATCTCATCTTATTTTTGTTTTTATTTTAAGATTTTGTCCAACACTTCTAGTTTGGATGAGCTTACTCGTAATCTCTTTGATCACGGCTATTACTTCAGAAAGAGCTCCCCTTACTTCTCTAGTTATGAATGTTGCCAGTTGCCTGATAGTCTGTAATTACAGATGTTTAAACTTTGAAAAACCAGTGTTTTTCCCTTCCCATTTGCAGGAAACAGATTTAAAGAGATTTATGTAAGGAGACAAAAATCCATTGCATTTGTTGTTGACATAAAATGCTGCAGATAGCTTTCTGGCTTTTGTTTCAACTCTTTTTAGTGTTTTTTTTTCCTCTCCTACTTCTTCAGAAAAGTTTTAATTAGGTTCTAGTGGTTCTTAACACCTGTTTAATTTCCCATTAAAGAAGTAAGGTGTGTTTTGAGTAGTGAGCAGGCATTAGCAAATGAAAAAGGTTGGGTAGTAAAGCAGTAGGCCACCAGAGGGAAAGACTAAATATCAACACAACAGGGACTATGGGACACCTAAATCCACTGATTTGAGACTTTTGTCCTTGAACTTGATTATAAATGTGGACCAAGAGTAAAAAGGTCTTGGGATATATATATATTTTATTTTATTTACACACACACACATATATATGCATGTGCATGCCACATATGGTAATTAAATTATGTTACTGTACTCCTGAAATTAAGAGTAAAAGAAAGTTTAGAGCTGAGAGGAAAAACAAACCAAATTATTTTGAAATAAATACCTAATATGTGACATTAATTTACCCTCAGAAAAAAGTTTAAATCTGAAACTGGGAAAAAAAACCTTGAGTTAAAAAAAAAGTCACCTCTTGCACAGTTTTTTGGTATATATAAATGAGTGTACATTCTAAACTTTTATTGTCAATTTTTCTGTTGTAATTTTAAAATATTATAGTCTTTATGCTTCTAACAAACTTTTTCATGACATAAATCTGAGAATGTCTTAGCTGAAAAATTTATCTTTCTAGTTAAGGATATGATTATTCTCTTTCCCCTTTATTATTTAATTATTTAAGGAAAAGTCAAGGAAAGAAATCCATTTCAATAAAATAATGAAGAAATATAGATTAAAAAGCTGCCATTCCTCAATTTGTATTTTGAACTGCAAATCTTCAGAACTGTGAATGCTTTTATATTTTAAAAGTAATTTAACATCTAGTTACGAATGAAAAAAAATGACCAAACTATATCGAACTTCAGTAATTTGAAAGCAACGATGTTGTCACTTATTTTGAAAATCATTCTCATCAGCACAAAAATAAAGTTTTAATGAAACCTCCACAGGAGGGCACTATAGTGTGACTCTGGTATAAATTGTAACTACAGCAACCCATTCTATCATTATCTGACCCTTGATTAAACACCTAAAATAGTGAGTCCTTCTCCTGAATTAGAAAATTCTACTTTTCAAAACTCAAATAGGTAGATTTCACATGTGGCAAATTTTTTTCTTGGTTAAAGAAAAAAAGAGTATAGGTAGTTTAATCTTTCTTTTGTGGCATACATTCAACATAAAATCTTATCATAAAATACAGCAAAATTGGTAAGATGCATGGTCTGGATGAACCTAAATCTAGAGAGGTTAAAATTATATTATATTGTTAACAACTGGAATATTTTACAACTGTCAGGCTAAGCAATCAAAACCAAAAGACACGACAATAGACAAATGCATTTACTACTTATTAGTGGTATATATTTATAAATAGTATATATAAATGATATATAAAATTGATGTTACTTAAAAATGGTATACATTGCTTATAATGGTATGTCTAGCTAACTAGACAGTAGATAGGTAAATCAATCTTAGCGAATGTAGAAACAGAATCAAAACATAAATACCAAAGCATTTCCAAACTGGTTCACCTCATCCCAGTAAGGATCTGCAAATGTTCGCTGTAATGATAAAGATGGAGATTTGGTCCAAATTAAGGTTTTTAAAATGCCTCTGGTCCTAAATTTCAATTTCACTAGTGTATTTTCAAGTTGTTCTCCAGGAGATGACAATACCCTGATATTTTACTAGAGTTAAATCAATATAAAAGTAATTGTAATCTTGACAATTGCCAAGTGTCTTTGTGGGCCTTGCCTTATTATTCTGAGGACTAACAGAATGCTGTACAAGTCCAAGAAAGATTTATTGAATAGAAAGTTTCATTAAATTTAAAGAGCAACAAGAGCAGTGGTTATAGATGTAGTTCTATAACTTTACATAACAAATATGTTTCCTTTAAAGAAATTACTTGTTTCATTACAGTTCTGCCAAAAAATGGCATTTAGATAAATCCTAATAATGAAGGGAAAGACTGGTAGAAAGCTGCAGTGATGAAAATCCCCGTATCGATGGGCTTAACTTTTGGGTGGTACATGTCCCTCTTTATAGTCTAATACTGAGAGCTGCAGTGTTCTGGGAATTTATAAATTGTTGAAGTGATGTAACCATAGTACGAGTCTTGAGAGTTTTCTGAATCTGCATTCTATATTAGAAATGGATGGATGGCATCATATTTTCATACAAATGCAAAGCACTTACTTAAAACAGAGGAGTTTGCCAAACTTTTTATGGTTCACACCTGGGTTGAATAATTAAATTTGTTGGTAATTAAAATGCTAGTTCATCACTCCCCTGGGGACTCAAGGCAGACTGTTTTAATTTAAATATCTTTTCTTCTAGCTCACACTTACAGATTCTTTAGCCAATAAAGAATTCAGACAGTAGATTTAAAAGTAATAAAAAAATCAGAAAGTAAGGCTTGGATAATCGGTTTGCACATAATAAAAATTACTTTTATATATTACTCTTAAGTAAAACTGGCAAATTATATAGTCAGATACTTAAATAATAGAATCATACAAGATCAAGGTTTTCCTTTGCTTTTTAAATCTGGAATCTAGCTAACCAGAACACAACTTACTGGATTTTTTGAAACTTCCATTTAAAATTTATTTCCAGCTTTACTGAGGTATACTTTTAAATACCAAAAAATGCATATATTTAATGAATACATTTTGATGAATTTTGACATATGCAAACACCTGTTATACCATCACTACAATCGAGGTAATAAACATATCCATCACCTCCAAAAGATTTCTTGTGTCTCCCTTGCTTCTTTTATTTATTTATTTATTTTTGTGGTAGCAACATTTAGCGTGAGCTCTATCCTCTTGACAAGTTTTAAGTGTACAATACCATACTGCTAACTACAGGCACTACGGTGCACAGCAGATCTCCAGAACTTATTCATCTTGCACACCTGAAACATACCCATTGAACAACTCCCCACCTACCTCTCCCTTCATTCCTGGCAACCACCATTCTGTTCTCTCTCTGAGTCTGACTATTTTATATACCTTATATAAGTGGAATCATTCAGTATCTGTCCTTCTGTGACTGGCTTATTTCACTTAGCATAATGTCCTCCAGGTCCATCCATATGTTGTTGCAAATGGTAAGATTTCCTTCTTTTTAAAGGCTGAATAATATTCCATTATATGTCTATACCACATTCCCTTTACCCATTCATTTGTTGATGTACATTTGGGTGGTTTCCATCCATTGGCTATTGTGAATAATGCTACAATAAATAGGGGAGTGCAGATATCTCGTTGAAATCCTGATTTCAATTCTTTTGGCTATATAATCAGAAGTGGGATTCCTGGGTCATATGGTAGTTCTATTTAAAAATTTTTGGAGAAACGTCCTTATTATCTGCTAAAGTGGCTGTGCCGTTTAACATTCCCACCAGCAGTATATAAAAGTTTCAATTTCTTCACATAAATAAATCTTGTTATTAAATTTTTAATAACCTTCCTAACAGGTGTGAGGTGACAGCTCAACGTGGTTTTGGTTTGCATTTCTCTGATGATTAGTGATGTTGAGCATCTTTCATATACCTGCTGTCTATTTCTATGTCTTCTTTGGAGAAATATCTTTTCAAGTTCCTTGCCCACTTTTAAACCAGGTTGCTTTTTTTTTTTCACTATTTATAGGAGTTTCTTATATTGTAATTAACCCTTTATCAGATATATGATTTGTAAATATTTCCTCCCATTCCATAGGTTGCCTTTTCACTCTGTTTTGTTCCCTTTGCTGTGCAGAAGCTTTTCAGTTTGATGTAGTCCCACTTGTCTATTTTTGCTTTTTTGTCTGTGCTTTTGGCATCATAGCCATGAAGTCACTGCCAGGATCAGTATCATTTCCCCTATGTTTTCTTCTAAGACTTTTACAGTTTCAGGTATTACATTTAGTCTTTAATCCACTTTGAGTTGATTTTTGTGTATGGTATAAGATAGGGGTCCAATTTCACCCGTTTGCTTGTAAATATCCAGTTTTCCCAACACCATTTGTTGAGACTATCCATTCTCAGTTGTGTATTCTTGGCACCCTTGTTGAAGATCGGTTGCCCATAAATGTGTGGGATTGTTTCAGTTGTAGTCAAATGACTTTACGTTAGTATCTTGAAAAAATGCAACTTCTGGGATCTATGTTGGGGGTGGGCCAAGTTTCTATTGACTTTTCCATTTCTTTCTCTTTCTCCTCCCTCCCTCCTCTTCATCTTTCCTCACTTTCTTTTTCATTTTTTATTTTTACCAAAGTCAGGAAGAGGTACTAATAAGATTTTTTCACAAAATCTAACGTCGAAAAAAACAAATTTTGGTTAACCAGAATGCTTCATTTCTTAAGTACTAATCACAATTTTCCTGCAAAAATCAATTTAATTTCCAACTTTGACTCCAACAAAAATCAGTATTTTGAGGATGACTGATGTTTCTATCTTAAAACAAGAATAATCAGAAGGGGAAATAAGACATTAGGTGAGTACTAGAAACCTCCACAATACAACAGGGAAAAGAGGAAGATAATGAGAAATTTATAACGCTGGATTTTATATGGGTTTCTTCTTTAAGTGAATGAAATGACACAGTGCTTCCTTGGGCAGAATTATGTAACAAAACCCAAAGAAAAGGGAGCCAGAACATGTGGAAGCAGATTCTCCTAATGGCCCACATCAACATTCTCAGTGTTTCCATGATTCAGACATTAAGATTTTTAAAATATTACATAGAATTTTTATCAAAATTGCTTTTTGTTTTACTTTATTTTTGAAATAACTTCCAATTTTCACATAAGTTATAAAAATAATCCATAGAGTTCCTGTAGAACCACTGATAAAACCATCTGATTCAGCTGCAGACCAATGCTGCATTTCTCATCAGACTTCAATATGCTTTTAGGCACAATGACACTTTCCTATACAGCCAAAGAAAAGCTATTAAAATTAACTTTGATCTAATATTGCCATATAATCCCCAGACTGCAATAGAGTTTTGCCAGTTATCCTAATAATGTCATTTGTAGGTCCAGGATCCAATCCAGAAGCATGTTTTGTATTTAAGTGTTTCTTTAGTCTCTTGCAGTTTATAATAGAGTTCCTCAGTCTTTCCTTATTTTTCTTGAACTTGACATTTTTGAAGAGCCTAGAACAGTAACTTTTAAGAATATTTTTCTTTTTCTTTTTAAATCTTATTTATTTAATTTTGGCTGTGTTGGGTCTCCGGTGCTGCGCGTGGGTTTTCTCTAGTTGCGGCGAGCGGGGGCTGCTTTTCATTGCGGGGTGTGGTCTTCTCATTGTGGTAGCTTCTCTTGTTGGGGAGCACGGGCTCTAGGCACACGGGCTTCAGTAGTTGTGGCACACGGGCTCAGTAGTTGTGGCGCACGGGCTCAGTAGTTGTGGCTCGCGGGCTCTAGAGCGCAGGCTCAGTAGTTGTGGCGCATGCGCTTAGTTGCTCTGAGGCATGTGGGATCTTCCCGGACCAGGGCTCGAACCCGTGTCTCCTGCATTGGCAGGTGGATTCTTAACCACTGTGCTACCGGGGAAGCCCCAAGAATATTTTTCTGATGTTCCTCATGATTTATGCATTTTTGACAGGAGTGCACCAGAACTGATGTCATATCCTTCTCATTACAGCATATCAGGAGGCAACAATGTTAATTTGCATTCTTTTAACATTAATGTTTATTATTTGTATGAGATAGTATCAGTTAAATTTCTCTGCTTTGAAGTTAATTATTCAGCATGTTGTGCTTATTTAATAAACAATTAGTAACAATTTTTATGGGAAGATACACTGAGACTATATAAAGATTCAGTTCCTTATCAAACTTACACCTTCAGTTTGAGCATTCTTCGTCCACTCACACCTAAATCAATTATTATTATCGTGATGATAGCTACCAAATAGTAATATTCTAATTTCATTATTCCTTTTGATTTATGAGTTGTCATTCCACTGATGTGTCCTATTTCCCCTCATATGTTTATTTTAAAAATTCATGCATTTATGACAGTAATGCTTCATGGATATGTATTTTACTCAAATAGTTACAGTCCGTAACGATCATGGTTATTTTGATGTTCAAATTAGCTAGCAGACCATTCATTACTATCATAATTCATTTTTATGTTCCATTTGGCTAGCAGGTGACCCTTCAAGCTTGATCCTGTGTCCTTTGGACAAGGTCTCATCACTCATTGTATACTTCTTTGCTTTCTAGCACAATAACACGTCCCAGAACCACCGAATTTTTTCCTTCCCCATAACCCAAGTCAGACGTTTCTCTGTGGAGCCTAGTTTCTTTTGTTGGGCAAAATGGGATTTAGAAACCAAGAGCTGATTGCTTTCTGTGCTCATTGCCACTAAGGTATCACTGCTCTGGGTCCTCTCAGCAGACAACATTAGAAAAAAAAATTACATTACATTACACTATATTATTCTATATCTGTCTATCTCTCTAGCTAGCTAGCTATCCATCCATCCACCTATCTTAAAACCCATTAGAAAAAAAAAAAAAACCCATTAGTTCACACTGATAACTCCAACACCATGTGGCTTATTGCAATCTTCCCCCTTTCTACTTATATACCTTCCTCTCCTATAGTGACAAAGCCCATTGTTCTTGATATATTTACTTATATTCTCCACATCTTCCCCCACATGTAACCAATTTTCAAAGCCGTGTCAGTCAAAAATTCAACCCTAGATATATGCTGCCCTCCCTCTCGCCTCTTGCTCCCAGCCAGGCCCTAAGGAGGGGAATGGGAAGTAGACGAAGAAGAAGGAAGGAGGAGGTTAACAATCTTGGCTCTGGCCATCACAGTCCTCTATACTGAACTGAAACCTAGACCCTGGATAGACACACTATCTCTCCAGTCCCCTGCTGGGTGCGCTGGCCAAAGGTTAGCTTTGTCAAAAACTTCTGAAAATCCAAATTCTGAAGTAATCTTTTGGAGTCTATTCTATATTAATTGAAACAATCAGGTTAGCTATATAAGCATATAGAAGAAAGTAATATTGTTGTATTCCCTTTATATTCTATAAAATGAATAAAAATATTATAGATTATTCTTTCTTTTTAATTGACAAGGGGATGTCTAATAAATTCACTTATGAGGGTAGCTTTTTTTTTTTGCCCAGAAATCTGCAATCACCTGGTGACATTAAGTGCTGCTTTGTAAATACTGACAGGCCAATTGATACACTGGCAGATCCATCTCCTACTTCCATATTTCAAGAAAGATATTTTTATTACCAAACATTTGAGAACTGATACGCCAATTGTTAAAGGTCTTGTAATATAAACATGTATAAGAGCTAAGTTTGTGTGTTTAAAACAACAAAAATAGAAAGAAAAATTTCAACAACACATTACAAGACTTCCAGAGCTGAAAGGATCTAAAGAAACCAGAAAAACACAATACCCATATCTTCAGATGCATTCAAAAGCACGTTGAAACAAAGGAAGGTTGAAAAATGGTTTTAGTCCTATGACATTACAGTCTAAAAACATTGAGTGTGTGTGACCCACAGATTTTAAGGCTCTAGAAATAAAATTTAAGACCAATTCTGTAACAGATGTTAATGTAAATGCTGCTTACAGGCATTGATAAAACACCCTGCCTTCCTTCTACTAACATATTCCATAATTATACTGTGATTTAAATAGTTTATATATAGAGAGATGAATGTGGAACAGGAGAAAAGTATTCATACATTAGCATTCAGAGTAAGTAATTCAAACATCTAATTGTTCCAGCTCAAGGAATATTTAAAAATATTACCAGTTAGGTGTTCAAAATTATTTTGGTTTATTTTTTATTGAGTCATGCTGATCATTTACAAAATTAGAAAATGTTCTTGATCATCATAGATGCACATTAGAGAAAATACAGGAAAGGAACAGAATGACACACAATTATCAGGAAAACATTTCTGCTTTTCTTTCATCCCAGATATACTCAAAAATCATTTTTTTAAAAAACTGAGCTTGTGCTATTTGAAGAGAGTTATGGATGAAAACAGACATTTCTAGTTTTTTTTTTTTTTTTGCTGTGTGTAAGGGGTTTGATTGTACATTCTTTGAACTCTAGAGCTCTTTTAGGTACATTTTAATTAACTTGAAACAGTTTAAATCTCTTTCTTCAATATTCTGAGAACACCAATGAAAATCATAACTATTGTAAAAATTATTCTTGAGATTTATGCAATGGCCAATTTATACGTCTTTCCCTTTTTAACTAGTGTAGAAACAAACCAAAATGGAGTCACTTATGTCAAGGACAAAATGGAGTCAGTCAACACAGGCGCAAAAATGAATCTTAACCTAACCTCACAGCTCTTCTTAGAAATTAGCAGCGGACACTAGCCTATACCCAAATACCAAGTCTGTTCATGCCATCTCTGGATTTTCTTGTTTCCTAACTCAGCTACCCTGATCCAAATAAGAAGACCACTAGGCAACAAATCAGCTGAAAAAGCCAAATAACTTATGTATTTTTCCCATAAAAATTCTTTAGTCTGTGAGCAACTCAGAACTCATTGTTCCTGTGGCCTTGAGTTTCCTGGTTTGCAGCTTGAATACCCTGCAATAAACTCATCTTTCTGCTTCATTTTATTCAGCATGCAGAGTTTGGTGCTTGAAACCAGAATGATTTGAAAATTTAGGATCTCTGAAAATTCCAGTTTTATTAGTATTGGTATAAATATTGTGGTTCTAAAAAAACAGTTGCATAAGTCCAACTGGTTCAACTGAATAAATGTTTGCTGAGTACTTCCCTATGTTAAGACTTGTAGGAAAGTCAGTTAAATAAGTAAATGTCCTAACTTCATGGAGTGTATAATCTAACAGAAGGTAATAACTTAAAAATCTAATTTTAATTTATACAAGTGTCATAATGTGATGTGAGAGTTTAAAGGAAGTCATCCAATTCTGGGCAATCATATATGATTTCGTGAATAATAGTATTTTCTAAATATTGTAAGTAACATGGTCCCTGTCATAGTAATTTCCTCACCAATGAAAATGATTTTACTGCTTTTTGATCATAAAAATAAACAGAATTATCTTAAAAGAGATCAAGCAATATGAAATAGTAAAAATATTTTTAAAAAACTAAAATCACCAAAATCCCATAAACTATTAATATTTAGATAAACATTTTCCCAGATATTTTTCTATGTAATCAAATACGTACATAAAATAAAGCCATATCTTTTATATTGCTACATTTAATATTATACATGTGTATTCTATTTATTTTAAGAAATAGGATGATATGATATAGATATTTTGTAATCTTTCCTTGTCAATCTCATGTGAAAGTTCATGAGCTCACCTTTTTTAATGGGTATGTAGTCTTAAATTGGATGGATGTGGCTTCCCTGGTGGGGCAGTGGTTGAGATTCCGCCTGCCAACGCAGGGGACATGGGTTTGAGCCCTGGTCTGGGAAGATCCCACATGCCGCGGAGCAACTAGGCCCATGCGCCACAACTACTGAGCCTGTGCTCTACAGCCCGCGAGCCACAACTACTGACCTTGCCTGCCACAACTACTGAAGCCCGCGTGCCTAGAACCCGCACACCGCAACAAGAGAAGCCACCGCAGTGAGAAGCCTGCGCACCACAACAAAGAGTGGCCCCCACTCGCCGCAACTAGAGAAAGCCTGCACGCAGCAACAAAGACCCAACGCAGCCAAAAATAAATAAATTTATTAAAAAAAATTGGATGGATGTACCAGTATGTGCTTAATCAATTCTTATTCAGGGACACGATTTTCCAATTTTCATGAATATAAAAAGCAACACTAGGAGGCAAATCCTCATAGATATATCTCTGCTCACACTGAATTATCTTCTTGGGATAAAGCCATAAAATTAGAATTACTGGGTCAAAGGGTATGTATTCTAAAATTTTGATACATTTTAACAAATTGCACTCTTGCAGAGTAGCAGTTTAGATTTCCACAGTTTCTCACACATAGATAGGCTAACTCTCAGCATTGCCAATCCAATAAAGAGAGGATGGTATCACATTATCTTGTCTGTATTTCTTTCATTATTAGTGAACCTCAATGTATTTTTCATGTATTTAGTGGCCATTTTGTTTCCTTTTTTATAAAATGCTGTTTCTATCATTTATTTTACTGTTGGGATGTTTTTCTTATTGATTTATGGGATCCTTTGTTTAACATTTGTTAAAAATAACATTTCTTTTTGAAAAAAACTTCAAACTTGTTTTTGGTGTTACCTTTCTGTTAAAATGTAATTTTGATGTTTTATAATTATCAATATTTTTCTTCATGATTTATGTGACATGCTCAGAAGGGCCTCCCCATCCAAAATTGTAAACAAAATTAGAAACGAGTTTGCTCATATTTGCATCTAGTTCTAGTATGGTTTAAGTTTTTAACTTTATATATTTTATTTATCTGGCATTTTCTTTGACGGAAGGAATAAGCTGGTGATGCGTATTTTTCCATTTTCTATATTTCAATCATTCACTTGAATGCCATCTTTATCATATATTAAAATCCTATATCTGCTCACAGCTCTTTCTAAACTCTTGGTTGTGTTACACTGATCTGTTGGCCTTTCTCAGATCCTCCATCATTGTTCTGGTAGGATACGTTTCTCCTCATTAACATCATAATTTTATTCTTCCAACTGGAAGGATAATTTTGTTATATTCTCTCTTGTCAGTCTACATAGCTCACCATAAGGGCACCCAGTCACAAATTTTAATAGGGTTTTGAGTGGCATTGCATTGCATTTAAACATTAAGAGCTTGAATTTTCACAATATTGAGTATTCCTATGAAAGAAGAAAGTATGTTTCTTCTTTTGTTCAAGGCTTCCTTTATGTTCTTCAATAATTTATAGTTTATGCATTTGGATTTATCATATTCTTTTGACTTTTTTCATGGCTATCTAAAACTTGCCTTGATGGAGTTTTTATTCCAATACATTTCTAATTATATTGTTTAAACGTAAAAATGCTATTGACTTTTATATTTAAATTTTTACTTGTCACCATACAGAATGCTACTTTTTTCTTGTTTTCAATTGATTCTCTTGGATTTTTCAGATAAATAGTTATACAATTTGAAGCCAATCATATTTTTGCCTTCTGATTTCCAATATTAATACTTCTTGCACTGAATTATGCCTCCCCCTGCCAAATTCATATGTTGAAGGTCTAAACCCCAATGTGACTGAGCTTGGAGTAAGAAGTTAAGGTTAAATGAGGTAATAAGCATGGGGCCCTCTTCCTATAGCATTAGTGTCCATATCAGAAGAGACACTAGAGCACTCCCTCTCCTTCTCTGCCATGTGAGGACACAGAGAGAAGGTGGCTGTCTGCAGGCCAGGAAGAGAGCTCTTAACAGAAAGTGAGCATCCTGGCACTCTGATCTTGGACTTCTAGCCTCCAGAACTGAGAGAAAATAAACTTCTATTGTTTAAGCCATGTGGAATTTTGTTATTGCAGCCCAAGCAGAATAATATACTTCTTATTTCATTCCCTTATTAGATTGGCTATAAGCCATAAAAATGGTAAATAATAGCAGGAGCCCCATTTAAAATTCTTTTTTATTGAAATATAGTTGATTTACAGTGTTGTGTTAGTTTCCAGTGTACAGAAAAGTGATTCATATATACATTCTTTTTGAGATTCTTTTCCATTATAGGTTATTATAAGATATTGAGTATAGTTCCTTGTGCTATATAGTAAGTCCTTGTTGGTTATCCATTTTATATATAGTAGTATGTATATTTTAATTTCATACTCCTAATTTATTTCCCCCCCACACCCAGGAACCCTCATCTTGTCACTATTTTTAATGGGAACGCTTGCAGTATTTTGTATCTTAGCTTTTGGTTTGGGAAATGCGTGCTTTAAAAATATTAGGAATCCTTCTACTCCTATTTTAATAACAGGTCCTATTAATAATATGTGTGAATATTAAATTTTATCAAATGCTTTTTAATATTTATCAAGAAGATAACATTTTTTCTTCTTGTCTATTAAGTGATGACGTGTCAAATGACCATCCTTGCATTCCTGTAATAACTCTATTTGATCACAGTGTGTTATTCTTTTAAAGTATCACTGAATTCTACTTGATCAAATTTTACTTAGGTAACTTGCACCAATATTCATGAGTGAATTGATTTGTAGTTTTCTCTTTTAGATTACTTTTGACAAGATTTGGAATCATTATTTGCCTTCATAAAAAATATGAGCAGACTTTCTTCTTTCTCTACCCCTGGAAGAGTTTAAATACATGTCAACCTCTATCCCTTGAAGGTTAAAAAATTTTCATCTCTGAAGACTTCTGTTTTTAGTTTTTACCTTATAGTTATTAGTTGGTTTAGGCTTTCAATATTATCTTTTGTCTAATTTGATAATTTTTTCTTCCCTTTCAACCACATTTCTCTGTAGTGATCTATGGTTATTCCTGCTTTTGAATTCATATTTACTTTTGTATTGGTGCTTTAGTCCTTTACGTTTTTAAAATTTAGGCTACCTAGTATTTTACCTAGTAAAGAGCAATTATTAATTCTACTGCTTTTCTTTTGAAGATTCATTATTTTCTGCTTTTATTTTATTTTAAATAAATAAATTTATTTATTTAATTTATTTATTTTTGGCTGTGTTGGGTCTTCATTGCTGCACATGGGCTTTCTCTAAGTTGCATCGAGCGGGGGCAACTCTTTGTTGCGGTGCGCAGGCTTCTCATTGCAGTGCTTCTCTTCTCGTGGAGCATGGGCTCTAGGCGCATGGGCTTCACTAGCTGTGGCACGTGGGCTAAATAGTTGTGGCTCACGGGCTTTGCTGCTCTGCGGCATGTGGGATCTTCCTGGACCTGGGCTTGAACCCTTGCCCCCTTCATTAGCAGGCGGATTCTTAACCACTGCTCCACTGGGGAAGCCCTGCTTTTATCTTAATTAATGATTTTCTTCTGATTGTTTTGCTGTTACTGTTGTTTATTTCCTAAACCCTTGAGTAGAATGCTTTATTAATCTCTTTTGATTTTTTGTTTCATATTAAAACAACTTTAAGATCCTGTGTAGAGCTTTGGTTGTGTCCCACAGGTTTGGCAATTAGTATTTGGATTGTTATTTTTCTAGCAATTTTGGTTTAGATTTAATCTTTGGCTAGATTCATTCCAGAGAATTTCAACATTTGCAAACAGCTACTGTATTGTTTTTTTGTACATTTGTTTTTCATTCCTAATTTTAATGCATTACTGTCAGACAGTGTATTATGTACTATTTCTAATATAGAAATTTGTTGAGGTTTTCTTTGGGACTAAAATATTACCTTTAAAATTTTTGGTGATTTCTTAAATTAATGTCTTTTCTGTAGACAAGAAATATAAAGAAATGAAGATTAAATATAATTTGTGTCTGTGTGTATGTACCACATGTTAATGCCCACCAGAGGCTCTCCGCCATTTAAGAACTAAACAACCAAGTAGACAGAATGACCCAGCCAGTTGACATCAACTAGCTTTTACCATCAATCTTCTCAGTGCTGGCATGATGGGCACATGGCTGGCCATTTTGACCTTATGTGTCAGGATCTGATGGATAATTCTCACTCTAGAGCTCTCTGATGGGTTGTCTGAAGTTTTGGAGCTCACTGTCTGCCTTGTTGTTCAGTGCCTTTCTTGGTCCAATCCTGCTTCATCTTCTTTCCCTTCACAGGTGCTGATTCCCTAGTAAAGATTTTGCACCCAAACTCTATCTCAGAACAATTATGGGGATACCCATATTGTGACCATGAACTCTTAATTCCTTAATTTTCTGCAACCAGTTGGATTTGGGCAAATGGAGCCACAAGCAGGATGTAAGAGAGAGGGCAAGGAGGAAAGAGAAGTCAGGGTATTTACTGCCCCATTCCCTATTGCTTTGTTATGGTTCTGGACCACACTGTGCTTCCTTAAGACTTCAGCTCCAACTTTGTGGCTGCCCTTCTATGATTTCACTTCCCATTTCTAGTGACACCTTGCCCTTACCTTTCCTTGTCAGCCTTAGGGCTAGTATACTAGTGAGAAAGGATGAATTTGCTGCTGTCAAAAACTTACTCCCAAACCTCAGTGACTTACAACTACAATGGTTAATTATTGGTTGTGGTGCTGCTTCCTGATGTTCACTCTGGGATTCAGGTGATGGAGAAGCACAAACTGGCTTTAAGAGCTTCTTCCCATCTGTTTCATGACATTTCAGCTCATATTTTATTGGCTCAGACAGGTAATGGCCAAGTCTAATTTCAATGAAACAGGGAAGTATAAGCCTCCCCAGGTAGAAACAGAAATGGGTGAACAGAATTACAATCTGCCAAAGGTATTAATAATGCCTTCCCTGCTGTTGATTGTTAATAGGTGCTCACCAGGCTGTGGAGATTCTCATCCCTATGTAAATAGATCTTTAAGTTTTTTGAAGATGTTGTCTGTTTCATGCCCAGAATTCTGATAAATACTGTGGTGTTCACTGAGTCTTTTACCACTATTTCTGAAACTTCAACATAAGGTAGTTTTCCTTTCAGGAATAATAAAAATTACATTGTTTTATACTTCATTAATTAATAATTTGGCCTTAATTTTATGCTCAACTGAATTCAATACTCACCAACCATCTTTCATCCTGTGACTGCCATTTGCCATTTCCGTAGTTTTTATTTGGATGATCCTCTATATCAGCTGGATTGTGTTGACAAATGGATTTTTCAAAAATGTTACCTGGACACCTGGGACATACACTTCCTCAAACTTTGTATGTTTGAGCTGATTTCGTATTGTCTGGATGTTTGAATACCAGTTTGACTGAGTGTGCAATACTAGAGTCAAATCTCTTTTCTCCCAAAACTCCATTGACGTTATTCTACATTCCTTGGCATCTAAAACTGCTAAGGAGAATTATTAAGTCTGCGTTTGTTGGTTTCTACCTCTTCCTTTATTGGTGACTTATTTTTACTGCTTGAATGCTTTAAACTTGAAGTTCAATAAATTCACATGGAGATGTCTTGGGGTTTGTCGTTCTTTACCTTTTCCTTCTAGGACATTGACACCTTTTGTTCTTCACCTTGCAGGACATTTGGTCCTGTCTAGAACATCCATAAGACATTTGGTCCATGCCTAAAGGTCCTTGAAATTTGATCTTATCCAAACATCCATGAGCATTATTTGGTCCATGCCAAATGATCTGGACTAATTTCCTGTCTTCCTTCACTCCAGAAATGTTATTTCAATTTATCTTTAAATAATTTTTTTTATTCCATTCATTCTGATATTTTCTTCAGATGTAGCAGCCCTATGTACATCAGATCTCCATTGCATCTCTTGTAATTCTTGTCTCTGTGTCCTTTCCCTCACATTTCTAGTGTGATTTTCTAAAGCTGGCTTTTGATGTCATGGATTGTTTTTTCTACAGTGTCATTTCTACTCTTCACTATTTCTAAATATTTTCCAGTTTTTCAGTGTCATCATTTTTCTCCCTCTTTAGAATATCTGTTTCCTTTTCATTCTGTTTTATATATTTAAATGACACGTGTTTCCTTAATTTGGGGGGAGGGGAGAACAAAGCATTAAGTTTAAACTTTTTTCTTTAGGGTAAATCTTCTTCATCTACCTTTAGTGGGTCTATTTTTTTTCATTCCTTTTTCCCTCCCTCTCTTCCCTGTCTTCTTTCTTTCTTATCTACCTCTCCTCCTTCCCTCCACCTCCTCCTTCTCTTCCTTTATTCTGATTTTTTTTGGTTGTTATTGTTAATTATAGATCCATTTTTTAAAAACTGCTTACTTATTTTTGACTGAGGGAATTTCTGTCTGATGCCCATTAATGTCCCCTCAAATCAGTAACTGGAAACTAAGGAGCAAATCACAAAACAGGATAAACTCCTAACACAGAGAAGCATCCTCCAGTTCAGGAGTTTAAGAAAAAGCTAGAGAAAAACATGGGAGGAAGGGTCTCATACCCTACAGCTTAATGTCTGCCCCAAGATAGCAACGCTTTTGATTAAAAGGACAAGTCAGAGATAACAGCCTGCTGCTTGAAGAAGCCATTTCCCAGCTACTGCCAATCTTGCTTATCACAGAACCTATGCTGAGTATTTTCTGGCTTTTCAAAGCTAACAACAACAAAAAAGTGGAAATCTTTAGATTTTCTGTCATATGTCACCTACAACTCTGTTCTGTGTTCATAAACTAGAGATTTTAGGCTAGGTTCTCAGTATCCTTTCTCAATGTGGTCTAAATAGAATTGTACCTAATAGTTGTTTGGTGGCATTATAGTTTTCTGTTTAGGCCTAACCTTTTTAAATTTAAGTTGGAAATCAAAGAAAGGAATTCTGTAAACATGCCTATATGTCATTACCTTTCCAAGAAGTCCATTATAACTTTTGTAATTTGTTTTATTAAGACCCAGGAAAGCAAAGATCAGACTTAATGTTTGGTTTAAGATACAGGAAGTCAGGGCTTTATTAATACTTCCTGAAACTCTGAGGCACTTAGAAGTAAATTATATATTGGAATTATTTTGCTCCATTAGTAAGTGTATCCAAAAGGTAATTTATTTAACCTAATGACTTTCTGTAAAATTAACAAAGTGTTTTCAAAGCATATTTATGAAATGAAAAGTAACTGATGAAAGTTTTTCATTGGCAGTTTTGCTGGACTTTTTATTATGAATTGGAAATCAATTTCTCAGCACCCAGAAGATATAGGTATTGGGTAGAAATTAACATGTTTCGTGAGAAATGTATCCCATCAGAGTAATCAAATTTATTTCCATGACAGAGTGACAAGCTGTTAGGTCTCGTGAAATAACCACCTGTATTTAATACTTTTCATTAGATAAACTTACAGGAGCTTTTCACAATGAACTGGTAAATATTCTGCTTTAAACTTAGTTTTTTGAACTTTTTCCAGTAAACTGTCTACTTCATGAACTGACATGACCAACTTGATTCCCCACTTCGGAAATTAAAACACATGCACACACATACACACATATGTACACATATACACACGCAAATTCTGACCTGTGCTTCATGTTTAAATAATAATCTCTTTATGGAAAACAATGCTATTTTTATAACTTTCTTTAAACAAACCGAGGTTACTTTCACAAATAATTTGTAACTGTTTTAATTTAAACTTTGTTGATTGTTTTCCAGTGAATTGACTACTTTTTGGACTGAAATGAACAGCAGGCTTAGTTGCTGTGACACTGTGTAGCCCTAATCTGCCTCATGACCCTGACTTTGGAAACTAAAACATTTACACACATCATCGTGTTCATGGACACAAATACACACCCAAACTCTGACGTTTGCTTTATGTCAAAAATAATAATCTCTTTATGGAAAAATCATGCTGAATTTATGGCAAACAAGTAAGAAGATTTCATTCCAACTGTGCTTCGGGAAGAATTTTCCTATGTTAAAACTCAGTAAAGTTCCTTTCAGTTCATTAAATACTCTCACAGTCAAGTTTGAAAATGGCTTCAAGTTGCTTATTGCACCAAGCTTGAACCACACAGACTAGCATCCCTTTAGAGATTGTCATAATCTAGTCTACCTTACCCATTAAATTGTATTTTCCAACACTCTCCAATATGTAGCCTTGCTCAAGATGAATAGTCTCTTCCCTGTTATCTGGTTAAAAATGTAACAATTATCTTGCTTCCATGACCTTGTTCATACTGTTACTAATTTCCACTTTCTCAAATCTGGAATGTTCTTTGCTAACCTTTCTAAATTCTGCCCTTCTTGTAGGTCCACCTCAATTCCCAACTCCTCAAACAAAATTTTATTTTGCTGTTATATTTCACAGTGATTCCTCTCTTTCCTGACCTTTTATTTTATTTTTTAAACTAAAGCCTTCCTTTTAATTTCCTAAATATTTAGTTTTATCTTTTCAAATAGACTGTATATTCTCTGATGTCAGGTACCATATTATACTTTTTTTTTTATTTTTCAGCAGTCATAAAGAGCATAGCACTGAACACATAATACTTTTTGGCTGTCAAACAAAGGTATCAGTAATGTGTTTACTTTTTTCTAATTATAATAGTAGACTATTACCTCTAGGTAGAACACAATTTTTTAAAACTAAATTATTGGGACTTCCCTGGTGGTGCAGTGGGTAAGAATCTGCCTGCCAATGCAGGGGACATGGGTTTGAGTCCTGCTCCAGGAAGATCCCACATGCCATGGAGCAACTAAGCCCGTGTGCCACAACTACTGAAGCCTGTGCACCTAGAGCCCATGCTCCACAACAAGAGAAGCCACCACAATGAGAAGCCCACACACCACAACGGAGAGTAGCCCCCACTCGCTGCAACTAGAGAAAGCCCATGCACAGCAACAAAGACCCAACGCAGCCAAAAATAAATAAATAAATTTATTAAAAAAAAACCCAAATTATTGTCAGGCTTTGCTTCTCCTATATGGGTGGTTAAAGGGTTTAACATTATATTAAAAACTATTCTAAGGTAATTTGAAACCCTGGAAGTTCCAATAAGTCAGAAAATGGATGATTTTGTTTTCAAAAATTAGAATTAATGAGATAGACCATACTCCATATAAAAATGGGAAATGTAGATTCTAATCTGGGAGGAAAGATGCCCTTTTTTTTTTTCTAAAGTCATTTCCTGAGTATGTTCTTAGAGTCTGGCTTTCCTAATCATGTAGCCAACTTATGTCAGAATTTCAGAAGTCTTGGAACTGTTCGGGGTTATACAGGTTACATTTTCTTTTTCTGCCTCTTTGGTTTCCTTTGTTCTTCATTCCTTGGTTATTTCTTCCTTTTCTTCAAAACATTGTAGGGCAGTTAGGAGGATAAAGTTCTCAGAGCTGTGCCTGGCATATAGTTAAATGCTGCGTAAGCTTTAGCCATTGCGTTATGTGTTATTTTCTTTTGTTTCTTTTATTATGACATCCCCTGCCCCCCAGCCTGTCACCAACATGAGCCTGGTAAAATATATACAAACATTACTTAGTGTCATTTTGCCTATTTGTATTTTAAAAATATAATTAAGGATAAGGAAGAAAGAGGCAAGCCAAATGCCCTCAGAAGTACCTAATATCGGCCTATTAGAAAGTTTAAATTTTATTCTAATCTTCCTCAATAAATGATTACTAATTATGTCACATGTGTAAAGCAATGTGGGGGAGACACATATTATTCAGAAATAGATGCTGGTTATTTTCTACAATATGAATTTCTTCTTTAAGCAACTAGAAATAATGTTATTTAAAATGTAGAGGAGATAAGACTTACATAAATAATTCAAGGTTTAAAGTTAAAAGTGCCCCAAGAAAGGTACAGATAAAATGAGAGTTCATCTGTTTTATCTGGGGGAAATGGAAGAACTATTTTCAGTTTAGGGGGTTAATAATTCATAAAAGAGAGAGGATTTGAAATGAACTTTGGTGACAGAGCTGGTTTTGGACAAGCATACATTTGAGGGAGGTGGGAAGATGTGATGGGTTATGGATGGCTGCAAATCCTCTGTCACTCGCTGCATTGAGAGGTGGAGTTTACTTCCCCTCCCTTTGGAATCCTAGCTGGTCCTGTGACTGCTTTCCCTAAGGCGACATGGTCGACGTGACACTGCCAGTTCTGAGCCTAACCTCCAAGAGGACTGGGCGCTTCCGCTTCCTTCTTCTTGCAACCCTCACTTTTGGGATCCAAGGACCCTTCAGTGAGCCCAGCTAGCTACATGAGAGACTATGTGTAGAGACCATGTGGAGAGAGGTCAGCTTCCAGCAGTTTGCATTTTCCTGATGACTAATAAAGATGGACATACCTTTTCATTTGGATATCTTGTTTTGTGAAGTGTATGTTCAAATTTTTGCCCATTTTTTCCTATTGGTTTATCTGTCTCATATCTTACTGATTTGTAGTTCTTTATCTATTTGTGAATATGTCTTTTATCACATACATTTTATGACAAATATTCTCTCCCAATCTAAAGTTTTATCCTTTAAATTGTGTCTTTTGTTGAAAACAATTCCTTAATATTAATGTAGTACAGTTTATCAACATTTTCTTTTATGTTATTATTTTTTGTGACCTCTTTAAGGCCATGATGATATATTTTTGTTTTCTTCTATAAGCTTAAATGTTTTACCTTCATGTTCAGATCTATAATTCACTTGGAGTTGACCTTTGTTTATATTGTGAGCTAAGGGTCCAGATTCATTATTTTTCTTTCTTTTTTTAAAAATTATTTTTGGCTGCGTTGGGTCTTCGTTGCTGTGTACAGGCTTTCTCTAGTTGTGGTGAACGGGGGCTACTCTTTGTTGCAGTGTGCACGCTTTTCATTGCGGTGGCTTCTCTTGTTGCAGAGCATGGGCTCTAGGCACATGGGCTTCAGTAATTGTGGTGTGCAGGCTCAGTAGTTGTGGTGTGCGGGATCTAGAGCACAGGCTCAGTAGTTGTGGTGCACTCAGTAGTTGTGAGCAACTGCTCAGTTGTTGAGCTAAGTTGTGAGCTTGCGCTCAGTAACTGCTCCGTGGCATGTGGGATCTTCCCAGACCAGGGCTCAAACCCATGTCCCCTGCATTGGCAGGCATATTCTTAACCACTGCGCCACCAGGGAAGTCCTATTTTTCTTATGGAATATACACTTCACCCAGCATCACTTACTGAAAAGACCATGTTTCCCCCTCTGCACTGTATTGCCATCTTTGTCAAAAGGCAAATGACCTCGTAAATATGGTTCCCTTCTTGTACTTTTTAATTCTCTTCTAGTGGTCTATTTGTCCATCATTAAGTCAAACACAAGTTGTTTTAATTACTGTAGATTTATAAATCTTGAAACACTGAAACGTGGTAGTATAAACCCTTCAATTTTGTTCTTCAAGATTGTTTCAGTTCTTTTTTCCTTTTGAGATTCTTTATACATTTTAGAATCAGATTATCAATTATATGTACAAAACCTGCTGGAACCCTTAATGAGATCACCTTGAATATGTAGATAAATTTGGAGAGAACTGATATCTTTATTATATTGAGTCCTCCAGTCCATGGCCATTGTATATTCCTCCATTTGTTTATATATTCTTTTAATTTCATTCAATAATGTTTTGCAGTCTTCTATGTATATATGGTTTACAAACTTCCAGTTTGATATCTCATGCTTTTTGATGCTATTATAAATGTTGTCATTCTACTAAGTTTTATTTCCTAATTATTTCTCGATGATATACAGAAAAACATATTTTGTATATTGGTCACATGTCCATCGATTTACAAAATTATTTTATAAGTTGCAATAATTCTTCTGTAGATTCTACATATACAACTGGGTCATCAAATGTGAAAAATAAGAGTTTTAAATCTTACTTTCCTATTTCTATACCCTCAGCTTTTTCCTGCCTTATTGCACTGGCTAGGATTGGCAGCATATCCTGAATAGAAATAATGAGAGGAGACATCCTTATTCCCATTCTCAAGAGGAAAGGTTTCAATATTTGACCATTAATTATGATGATTATGACCATTAATTCTTCTATTCCAGATTTGTTAACAGATTTTATAATGACTGGGTGTCAGATTTATGAAATGATTGTTCTGCTTCTAATGAGAAGATCATATGATTGCCCTCCTCTAGTTTAATGTGGTAAATTTCACTGATTCTCAAATATTAAACAAACCTTGCATTCTTGAAATAAACAACTTGCTCATTGTGTACTATCTTTTCATATATCATTGGATTTGATTTGTTAACAACTTACTTAGAATTTTTGTGTGTATGTTCATAAGGGAGATACATCAAGAATTTTCCTTTCTTGTAATGTCCTTGTTGGGTTTAAGTATGTTGATCTTTTTCTGAACTCAGAAAGTTCATATAAGATTAGTTTTATTTCTTTCTTAAACATGAAGATACCTGGCCTTGGAAATGTCCTTGTGGAAACTATTTTAAGTTAATTTAAAAAATGTTTTAATTAAATTCAATTTCTTTGATATAGAGCTATTAGAATTTTCCAAATTTTGTCATTTTATCTAGTATGAAAATTTAGGTTCAATGTTGCTTATATTGTCTTATTATCTTTTTAATGTCTATATGATCTTCAGAGATGCTCAATTTATTACTGACATTGTATTTTGTGCCATCTTTCTCTCTTTTATTTTTCTTAGTATTGCTAGGAGATTATCAATTTTATTAGTTTTTCTAAAGAATTACCTCACAGATTTCTTAATTTTCTCTACTGGTTGTATATTTTCTATTTCATTAATTTCTGCTCTTAGTTTTTTTATTTCCTTGCTTATCCTTCCTTTGAGTGTAATTTGGTATTTTAAATTTTTATTTCTTTAACTTGGTCTCTGGCTCAGCTGTCTGGGAGCCTTCTGCAAGCATCCATAAAACAGTGACAGCTAACTTGTAACGTATGTAAAATTTCAGTCCTTTAACAGATCTTGACAATACTATTCCCTTATTATGTTTTCAATATTTGTAGAAATTTTAGTGATGTAACCTCTATTATTGTTGACATTGGTAATTTTGTCTTCTCTTTTTTCTCTGCTCAGTCTTGATACAGATTTATCAATTTTTATTGACCTTTTAAATAACAGCTCAGCCTTTTTTGTTTCGTTTTGTTTTATTGGTTTCTGTTGCTGATTACTGGTTTTCTTCTGTTTCTTTTATGCTTAATCTTCTCTTCTTTGCTAGTTCCTTAAGGTGGAAGTTGAGGTCAGAGATGTAGGACTTTTTGTTTAATGCTGTAAATCTCCCTGTAAATACTGCTTTAGCTCTATCCTACAAATTTTGATTTTGTTTTCATTTTCATTTCATTCAAAATACTTTTAAAATTCCTTTTTGATTTTTCCTTGATCCATGGGTTATACTGAGAACTGTGTTACTGAGTTTATACATATTTGGATATTTCTCTTACTGATTTCTAATTTAATTCAATTATAATCAGAAGACATATTTTGTATAATTTGAATCCTTTGAAATTAGTGAGACTTGTTTATAGTCCAGAAATGGGCTACCTTGTAAATATTCTTTGTGTATTTTTTTTTTTTTTTTTTTTGCGGTATGGGGGCCCCTCAATGTGGGATCTTCCCGGACCGGGGCACGAACCTGTGTCCCCTGCATCGGCAGGCAGACTCTCAACCACTGCGCCACCAGGGAAGCCCTCTTTGTGTACTTTTAAAAGAAATGTTTTCTGTGCTCAATTATGTCAAGCTATTTCATAATATTGTTCAAGTCTTCTATATTTTTACCAACTTAGTTTTCTTGGTGTTGAAATCTCTCACTATAATTGTGAATTTATGCTTCTCCTTATAGGTCTATTCGTTTTTGTTTCATGTATCTTTTGTTAATAAATTTTAAATTAAAAAAATTTTAAATTTATTTATTTTTGGCTGTGTTGGGTCTTTGTTGCTGTGTGTAGGTTTTCTCTAGTTGAGGAGAATGGGGGTTACACGCAGTGAGTGTGCTTCTAATTGCGGTGGCTTCTCTTGTTGTGGAGCACGGGCTCTAGGTGTGCAGGCTTTAGTAGTTGTGGCTCGCAGGCTCAGTAGTTGTGGCGCATGGGCTTAGTTGCTCCGCGGCACGTGGGATCTTCCTGGATCTTCCTGGACCAGGGATCGAACCCGAGTCCCCTGCATTGGCAGGTGGATTCTTAACCAACTGCACCACCAGGGAAGTCCCTGTTTCATGTATTTTGAATCCCTATTAGGCACATATTTAGGATTGTCTGTCCTCTTGAATTGACCTCTGTATCATTATGAAATGATCTTCTTTCTCACTGGTCAATTCCTTGCTCTGACCTCTGTTTTATCTGATATTTACAAAGCCATTCCTCCTTGCTTTTCATTATTTTTAGCATGGTATATATATTTTCCATATTTTTACTTTTAACCTATACGTGTCTTTATATTCAAGGTGTGTTTCTTGTAGGCATCATATAGTTGGCAATTTTATGATCTTTGTCTTTTATTTGGGCTGTTACATTTAGTGTGATAATTCATATAGTTAGGTTTACATTTCCATTTAATGTGAAAACTGATATTGTTTAGATCTACCATCTTGCTATTTGTTTCTATTTGTCCTGTAATTCCTTTGTTCTCTTTTTCTCCTTTTTCTATCTTCTTTTGGATTGAGTATATTTTTATTTCATTTCATCTCCTCTGCTTGCTTATTAGCTATAATTTTTTGGTGTGTTTTTGGCAGTTGATTTAGTGTTTAACAGTACACACCCTTAATCCAGTCTACCCTAAGTGATACTGTACCACTTCATGTACAGAAACTTAGAGCAATATATACTTCCATCTCTCCCTTCTTGGCCTTTGTGCTATTGTTGTCATATATTCTAGTTTCTTTATATGCTATAAATCCAAGAATACATTGTTTTTATTTTTTCTCAAAACAGTCAAATGTTTAAAAATTTTTTAAATTATTGTATATTGACTCACATATTTACCCTTCCAGTGCTTTCATTCCTTCGCATAAATCCAGATTTCCATTTGGTATCATTTTCCTCTGCCTGAAAGACTCCCCTTAACATTTCTTGTAATGAAGGTCTGCTCATGATGGATTTTTAAGCTTTTGTATATCTGGAAAATATTTATTTCACCAGCAGTTTTGAAAGATATCTTCACTGGATATAGAAGTTTAGGTTGATAGTTTATTTTCTTTTAGTGCTTCACTGCCTTCTGGTTTGCAATGTTTCCAAGGAGAACTCTGTTCTCTTTCTTACTTTTGTTCCTCTGTGAGAAACAAAGATAATGTGTTTTTATTCTCTGACTGCTTTTAAAAAGATTTCTCTTTATCACTAATTTTTAGCAATTTGATGTATCACAGATTAGTTTTCTTTATGTGCCTTGTGTTTGAAGTTTGCTGAGTTTCTTGGATCTGTGAGTTTATAGTTTTCAGGAAATTTGGATAAAAATTTGCAACTATTTCTTCAAATACTTTTCCTCCTCCTCCCTTTCTCTTTCTAGGAATCCAATTACACATATACTGGGCCTCCTGAAGTTATCCCACAGCTCACTGACTTGTTTTATCTTCCTCCAGACAAGTATAGAGTAGGAGCAGAACACCTCAATCCAATTATGGACTAGAAAATCATGGGTCTGGTTTTCAAACATTGTGAGGCTAAGTGTACCTTTAATTCATCCTCACTCCTAGGATATAAGGCTAGGTGTACCTTTAATTCACACTCCACTCCAGGATCCCAACTGACCAGGACCCTTTCCTCTCTTGGTTTCTGAACTTTAATTTGTTATGCTGTCAGCAACATAAGACTCTAAAAGCTCTGCTATGTTCTATTGATGCTCTCTGCACAGCACTTGAGTCATTTTTCCTGCCACAGCTCAAGAATTAGCATATACCTGGAGTGGATGGCTGTCATAGAATGTTAGGCTCATTTCTATACACCTACCTTCTTCCTTTGATCTTTATCTCCTAATCCTGGCACCCGTGGCATGCCCATACTCTAATTTTTGTTTTCTTAGTCTTATGAACTTGCCAAAAGTTCTACTGGCTTCTTTGCTTCTTAGGGACTGCTCTCTGCCTGCTTCTCAACTTCTTGCCTTGTACTTCCTAAAACAAATGCCCCAGGAGACAAGCAGCACACATACTTGGCCTTACTTCAAAAATACTGGGCCCACTTCTCTCTGGGATCATGGCCTCTTAAGTCTTGACTGCCTTGGAAGATCTCCAAAGCCTTCAAATGGATTTTAAAAAATTTATCCACTTTTTTATTTGTCCCTGATTACAGCATGATCTGTTACAAGATACTCCATCAGAGCTAGAAGCAGATATGCCAAAATGATTATTTTTTGATGAAGTGTTTTTTACATTGGAAAGATACATAATTATTTGTAAAATTTATGCTTTATTGTTTAATGCCCCCAAAGAACATATTTCCACTGTTTTGAAAAGTGAGAATATTTTTGAGTTTACTTTATATTCAGGGAATATCAAAAGCATCACAACTGCTTTTAGGATCCAAACTGTGTTCGACAGAAACTTAGGGTTTCTCTAGTTAACTGTAAGAGCTCCTTAAAGAAGCTATTGTAATAAAGTCTCTATCATCTCTTTCTCTATATCTATGTCTCTACACACACACATACACACACACACACACACTCACACACACACACAAATTCAGCATCTCAAGCCTCCAGGGACAATGCTGTATTAGGAACTGGAAATCTGTGGCACAGAACAATAGGTTTCCATTGACTATATACACAAAAAACTCACTGGAAAATTTATTTAAAATAGTAATTAAGTGAGTTTCTTCTTGTTTTTGGTGAATAAATGCATTACATTCTTAAATCATTCTGTCTTCATTTTGAGGTAACAAAAATTTAAATGTACAAATTATGTAAAATGCTTATTTTATGAAGTCACTCATGCTTTAATTCACGTCCTTCACCCTTTAATTCATTTTATCATTTTGAAATGGCAAGTGGAGCTTATGTTACCACAAACATTTCCTCTAATCTGAAAAATGTGTTTTTTGAAAAGCCACTCGACGCAAATAAGGCTCTAAGTAAAGCTTCTTTTTCTAAATCAGTTTATATTAGCTATATTTTAGATAGTGATACAGTGCTGGAGCCCTAAGAAAAATGAGAGAAATAGCATTGAGCTTTGTTAATTATATATATTTTTTCTCTTTTTGAAGGGAAGAAAGGAAGTCAGGCCAATAGTGATTTAAATGACTTTAAAACAAATTTTTCCTTTTTTTGTCTTTTGTTTTTAGTGGTTTATTAGTTGTCAGAGTCCCTCTAGGTATGTAAAATGAATTTGTTGAAAGGCATTGATTAGTGTATTTGTGAATGTGTGTAAAGGCACTATGCACTTACTGTGAAAATTTAAGTAAGTTTTTATGGTTATGGCATAAAGCTAATAAAGCAATCCATATATTTTAGCCATGTTTTAATTAAAGGTGACTATCTTAAACTGAATTAATTCCAAATGTCTGGCCTTATTTTAACTTAATGGCTCTATGTCTAAGCAATAATCTAATTTTAAGCTTTTTGTTTATTCCAAGTAAAGTCAAACAATATGTGCATTTGTTAAGAATAATCTTTGGGCCACACTTGAGTTGATGTATCTCATTAGAAATGATTTGGGGAGTCTCTTTTGAATAACCTATCTAAACTGTCTCTCCTTATGATTTGTAGAAATAAAAGGGATAA
The DNA here is from genome assembly GCF_003031525.2 of Neophocaena asiaeorientalis asiaeorientalis. NCBI lineage: Eukaryota > Metazoa > Chordata > Mammalia > Artiodactyla > Phocoenidae > Neophocaena > Neophocaena asiaeorientalis. The sequence goes on from NW_020175199.1 coordinate 1,829,215, forward strand.
AATTAACTATCTCTTCTATTCAAAATTAACTGTTGAATGTTAAATATTTTCCACATCTATCCATTTTGGATTTATTAAAATAAGGTTCAGAAGTATGGCCTCTTCCAATTCTTAGAGCATTTTAACCATAAAAGGCTTAAAAATATTTTGCAAACTCATGGGCAGTAATCTGATTTCAGGTTTTTTTAAGGAATGAATGGGGTATAAGCTTTCAAAATTAGAACTTCATGTGTGATCCACCATAGAAAACATTATTTCCATGCTTATAATGTGCCAGACACTTGAGATACAAAGAGGGAAATAAAATGTATGTAGTACCTCCTATTTTCCAGATATTTTGTTATCTAATTTTTTTCTTACAGCACTCCTATGAGAATAAGAGGTGTTATCTAATTTTACAGATGAGGAACCCACAGCTCAGTAGAGCTAAGTAGTTTGTCCATGGTTCTAAAGGCAGCAGACGGAGACTGAATTTAAACATAGGTAGGAAATGGAAAGGAAGATAAATAATAAACTGACCACTTCCATTTCATTTTCAAAAGAACACACTTATTCATTCAATTGCTCACATGGCTGGTGTCTGGTGTGTGTCTGTCTATATGTTGAGCACTGGGGATTTATATAATGAGACAAGTAGACATGCATCCTAAACTTAAGTGGTCTGCAATACAGTATGAGATATGAAGTTATAAGAGCTATGAGAGAGGAAAGCCCAAAGTGCTTGAACCCAGGAGAAGGTAAACTTAGTTAGCTTGCTAGTTGAGGCACTGTCCTCTATTTTGCTAATCCTCACAACTAAAGGAGGCAGATATTATTTCCCTCATTTTGTAGATGAAGAAATTGAGCTGCACAGAGATTAAGAGAATTGTCAATGATAACCCAACCTGAAAGTGGGGAGGGCTTACCTTTGAACCAAGCTTATGTATCAGCTTCTGTTTCTACCTTGTGCCAAACTTGAAATAAGACCCAGTAGTTTTTTTGTATCAATTAAACAGAGAACATTCATTAAAGCATTAGTAACCAGTATAGATTTTACTAGAGATTTCTTTAAAAAGGGGGTTCCGTTGCAGCACTCTTTTCTCCCTAATATTATCAAAAATTCATTTAGTGGTTAAGAAAGTATAAACGTGTCATAGGAACAGCAAGTGTGATCTACACACCAAACATGGTTCCCAGCCTCTTATGCCCCTGCTCAGAAGTCAGCCTACAGAGAACCACCACCATCGGGTGACCAGTGATGGTAGTGACCCCTCACCTTTGCATTTCTTAATGCCTTGATGAAGAGTATATGTCCTCTGGACACTCCCAGGGGTAATGGATAGCAAGTGGCTAAATAGGTTGTACATTATTTCATCACCCTGAACTATCTGAATTCTTCCCCTACATTATAGCATGGAAGTTCTAGCACATCATTCTAACTGACTGTAGGCCACCACTGAATTCATCCATCAGTTAGCCAGCCCAGCAGACTAATAAAGCCACTCCTCGGCATTCAAGTCATACTTTCAAGTCCTGAATCCTGAGTGAATATATCAATACATTCATCCTGCTCAGCCTCTACTGTTTCATCCTTTGTTCCATTCTCTTAAAGCCAACTCAACCATGTTCCTCCGTGTTGCATCCCTATTTCCTCCAACTCCTGCCCAATAAGTTATCTGGACAGTAAGTTATCACACACATATGTGGACAGTCAGTTCAGAATCCCATTTTGAGGGTCTGTTTCCTGAGGCCACTCTTGTTATCGATTACTATACAGTCAGGGTTCTATGAGAAAATGGCATGCTTGGTAATTGAGGAGGGCTTAAAAAGGGGGCTATTTACAAACAGGCTGGCTTGGGGGAAAGTGACAAGGATGGTTTGGCGCTCTAACTGTTCTCATCCTGGGGCCAAGTGGGGAAGGCAGGGAGCAGTTCCCAGAGTACAGAGGGAAGAGCTGTATAGACAGGACAGGAACTGTAACCTTCTGTAAAGGCCACACCCAACATGCAGTGACCCAACCGGGAGGGAGTTGGGAGTCGGACCACCTCAGCCTCTCTCCTCCCACCCATGTCCCTGTACTGGCCCAGCTAGAAGTCAGAGGGTAAGGAGCCTGTTGATGATTGCCAAAAATGTTGGTCTTCTGAGGCACAGAGTGGGGTAGAAAAGGGCAGAAAGTGGATCTGGGTGGGGGGCAAACAGAAAACATCTAAGCACTAAGCCAAATATTTAATGCAGGATTATTTAGATAACTAGATAACTGATTATGTTGAATAGGTGACTGCACTCATTTTGTGAAAACAGAACAATTAAATATTCAGAACTTCAGCCAGAGTTTACCTCAAGGAACATTTCAAGTTTTGAAAAATTTACATTTATATCTGAGTTATGTTCACTTAATGATCACATTACTTCAAAACATTCATTATTTAACAAAGAATAATGAAGTACTTTCACTTCTCTTTTCTCAGTATTGGTTGTAACTTAATATACAGTACAGCATCCATTTTCATAAACTATATAAGCTGAAGATACATATTTGGTTAGCAGTATTTATCATATAAAAAAGAACATCATGACGTTCTTGGATAGAAAGCATAAAGAATTCGAAAGGATTGTAAAAGTGATGACTAATTTAAAATAACTTTGTTGTAATATTATTTCTATTATCTTTTGTGTGTGTGTGTGTCTGGAAGGTAATAAGGTTAAACTGTATCCTATTTTGTTTGTGTTTTTATTGCTTGAACTTTTGTGGGTAATCAATATTATGACATGCTGCATAACTTAAAAGTGGTCTAAAGTGTCTCTTTCATTCAAGGCTTTCTTTGGTGCCCCTAGGGATTAAATCAAAGCCTTTGCAGAAGTTTGGGACACTCTTTAAGCATGTGGACCTTAGTCCTCAGGTTTCATATCTCTAAGACATGGTTAAAATGTTGCCTCCATCCAATAGTTGTGAAGATTGTTGACTTAAAGTTCTCAGACAGTTCCTGGTATATAGTAAATGCTCGACTAACTTAACTTCCCTTCCCTCTACCCTTTGGCCTAGTTAACTCCTGCTATCCCCAGGTCTCCACCCCAAAAGATAACTAGTTTAGAGGAGCCTTCTGTGATCCACTAATCCTCAGATTAGAGAGCACTCTCTAATCTCCTTTTTTACAATAATCTGTATTTTTCCTTTATAGTACTTGGCTTGTAATTATATGCCTGTGAGTTTATTAAATTAATGTCCATTTTTCTTGCTAGACTGTTTAGCATTATGAGCAATTGTGTTTACTTTGCTAACCAATGCCACATATTGGTAGTAAAAGTAATATTTGTAAATAAACAAACAAACAAACAGTAAGTTCCCAGAGTACTTAATGTGGTAGGTGCACGGCACTTGTTTAATAAATATCTTGATTATTAAAGGCGACAATAGACAACAACCTGAAGATTACAGGCAACATCTACAACTGGAAATGCATTTAGAAGGCAGTGATCTTGAGCCTGTAATTTGTTCCTTAGGGCAAAGTACTTGATAAGCTTAAACTTCACAGCAGCTTTGCCCACTGGAGCTGAAATGCATAACTAGTCCTGTTGCTGAAGCCAAAGAGCACATTGAGTCCAATATCTCCTGGTGAAGTTATATAGTTATCAGTAGTAAGCTTTGCTTATAAAAGGCTTAGCTTCACACACTTAAACACGTCTCTCTATAATGCTAGTCTGAACTGTTAAAAAAAATACTGTTTTTCAAATAATTTTTGTTTGCACACATCAAAACAAATTAAAATTTGGTTACACTATGAACACATATTGATTAAGCACCTATTATGAACAGAAGCAGCCTGACACAGGGGAGGAAAAATGAAAGATGAAGAAGTGAGCACTTGGAGGGTGACTGAAATAAGGGGCAAAAGAGAGTGTTCAGCTACTGTGGTGAGTGGGAAATGTATAAGTTAGCTGTTGCTAGGTAACAAATTACCCCAAATTTGGGGGCTCAAGAAAACAAACAGAATAACATCATTCTGTGAGTCAGGAGCCTTGGAGTGGCTTGGCTGAGTGGTTCTGGCTCAGGGTTGCTCTCCACGCTGCAGTCCGGCTGCAGTCGTATCAAGGCCACCTGGGGGAGGCTCCTCTTCCTGGCTCATTCTGTGGCTGGTGGCAGGCCCTGGATCTTTGCCCATAAGCCACTCGAGTGTCCTCATGACACAGCAGCTGGCTTCCCCCAAACAGGCCTCATGGAGACAAGACAGAAGCCACAGTTCTCTAACAGCCTCATCTTGGAAGTGACATCCCATCACTTCTGCCATATTCCATTCTCTGTAAGTGAGTCACTAAGTCCAGCCAACATTCAGGGGGAGGGGAATTAAGCTCCACCTCTTGAGAGGAAAAGATTTAAAGAATCTGTGCCCTCGCCGTGCAGCATGCGGGATCTTAGTTCCCCGACCAGGGATCGAACCCGTGCCCTCTGCACTGGAAGCGCGGAGTCCTAACCACTGGACCGCGAGTGAATTCCCTGTGCACGTAGTTTTAAAAGCAACAGCGGAAACTTGGAGGGATACGGGAATATACTGAGCTCTTTGTGACGCCTTATGGATAATGTCGGGGCTGACCTTTTAAAGAAAGCTAAAGATACAGAGTCACCATTTCCCTCAAGCTCCTAGGAATCAACTGCGAGTTTATGTGTATGTATGCGTGGGTATGAGTGTGTGTCAAAAGGCACAGGCAGGCCTCAAGGCAACCCAGCTACAGTCAGATGACATATATACCAACATTTCAAGGCACGACGCCTCAGTGTCAAATCCCAACAGTGGTTTACAGGAGGGAGAATTCATTATGGCCTATGGAAGTCAGGGATGGCTTCACAGAAGAAATGGGAGTTGTTCCAGATTATAAATATTAATATGTGATATTTATTTAATATATTTTGCTTTTTGTTAAGGAAAAGATAATTTAAGTCAGATTTTCATTGTTTAAGTGGAGCACAATTATCTGTATTCACTTGCTAGCTGCATGTGTCATTTTTTTCCCATTTAAAATACTTGATCTCTTTAGCTGAAAGCCTAATTATTTAAGCTACTGTGTATTGAATAAGGGCAGAAAAACATTCTCTGAATAATGGAGAGTCTACTGTTGGTTCTTCCTCCTTTTAAAGTGTGTGTGTGTGTGTGTGTGTGTGTGTGTATCTGCCCACAAGCACTGGCACATTTATATGATCCTGTGTGTACTGGGCATGCAAATCCTGAAGTAAAGGAAAGTAGGTTGCTGCCCCAAAATAATTCTTATTAGTCCAAAAGCCAAGCTCTGGGAGGTATGAAACTCCATATTCATCACCTAAACTTGCCATGTTTGCTGTGGTCATTAGTGTTTCAAGCAAAGAGAAGAAATAAGCAACTAAAAAAAACACAGAAAACAAAAAGCCCACTCTACCTCATCTACCCTTATATTATTTCCTTGACCAAGCACAGAGCCAGTTTGCACAGAAAACTTTGGTTTTTCCCCCTTCGCTCCTATAGTGTCAGCGGTGCTGCTGCAGCTGCACAATTTGCATAGCAAGTTGCTTGATTCTGTAGTCAGAATACCAATAAGGTGGCCTCTTTCTAAGCATGTTTATTCTCTCTTGATTGACTCTTCACTTGCATGCTTTTCTGCACAATGCATACTTACTTGCATATTCTCAGCCATCTGTCAAACACTCATCAAGCCTTAAGGCTGGCCTTGTAATCAAACTTGAACACTCAGAAAACGTTGCCATGTGGCCCAATATTATAGAACTGTGACCAAAATCTTCTTTTTAAGAAAATAATCGATAAAAATATATCATCTTACAGTCTTGGTTGACTTACATTTGACTACATAAATTTATTAACAGTTAGGTCTGCATTCACCAAGATAGGGCTAGTTCTATATTTATAGTAAATGACTTCCTAGTTATAAACAACTGCAGTTTTCTATCCACATCAACTGTAGCAGTCCAACATGATTTTCAGTCTGTAGAATGGAATCTATTTTGTCATTCTATTAGATATGCTACCCAGAATAAGACAGGCTTATCATAAATTTGGGACTTTACCACCAAGAAGAATATTTAGAAGTATACTTAAGGGAAGAATAGGACAAAATAGTTTAAATTCGAATTGTCCTAGAAAAATCTAGGATAGATGGTCACATACCCATAGATGATCTGGCTCAATCTCACATTTAATACTTTAAACAACTTTACAAAATATCTTTCAAAAATCATATAGTTAAATTTAGGATATATTTAATGAAGATATAATTTATTACCTCTCAATAAAATTTATTAAGTGCCTTTTGTTTGCCAGGACCTGCGCTAAAATTGGTAGTATAAAAGTGAGGAAGGGCTTCCCTGGTGGCACAGTGGTTGGGAGTCCGCCTG
>NW_020175199.1:1835609-1898015 GCF_003031525.2 Neophocaena asiaeorientalis asiaeorientalis
AAAAAAAAAAAAAAAAGTGAGGAAGACATGGGCCCTGTGCTCCCACACCTTATCCCTTCCATTTCTGGGTATGTCATTCATTATTGAGAAAGTGACTGCATATACCGACACAAGACCTTCCCCCAGAAGAGCTAACCAATGGTCTTTTGTCTGCATCTGGAAGTTATGCAGACAAGACACATCTTTTTTTTTTTTTTTTTAATCCTGTCAGACTGCTAGATTTGAAGACAGCTATTATATCTTCTCTGAGTTTTTTCTTCTTCAGAGACCTCTGGTCCTAGAAAATCCAAGTTATTTTGCTCTGAACGCATTCTGATTTGAATATGTCGCTTTCCAAATGTGCATTACTGAACCTTATATAGTCTATTTTAGACATGTCTGCACATCTTAGAGAAGATTGAAAAGATGACTTTTTCTTTAAACCAGAAGCTTGGATTTTTAATGGGTTCTGCTAAGTATGTAATCACAGAATAGAGACATATTGATTTTTCTTAGACTCCATTCATCCCCTCACTTCTTGCCATCTATTGGCTAGGTAAGTATCTTAAATTATAGAGTAAATCCCTATAGCTAGAGTTTTTGTTTTCTAGGTCTTATTGTGATCACCTTGGACATTTTGGTGATTTATATAACTCACGAATAATAAGATGCTCATCCTATGTAACAATTAAATCTTCATTTGCAGTAGAACCTTTTGCTTTAGGGAAAAAGAACACTGCCTAATTACATAAACATGAAATGCATCTCTTCCAAACAGAACAGCCATTTTCATAATGTTATGCAATCTTTTAAAGTTAAATAAGCAAGAAAAAAGAAATAATGCTGAATAAGGAAAATAAAGGGAAATGGAAGAAAACTTTGCTAATTTAAGTCTTTACTGTTAGAAAACAGCTGCGTATTATAATACATGCTGATTGTAAAAAATAAATTCAGGACATATAGACAAGTGTAAAGGGCAAACAAAGATTATCTGGTACACTATCAACATCAAATGACTACTGCTAACAATTTGATGTATGTCCTTCAGGATCTGTTGTCTATATATACCTACATAGATATGGATATAAAATTATAAATTGCAATCACAATAGACACATTTAGTATCCTGTTTTTTTCATTTCCTTAACAGAGTGTGAATAATTTTCCATCATGAGTATAATACTGCATGAGTACTTTTAATGATTACACAGTTATATTATATAGAGACACCACAAATTTTGAACACTTCCTTCTAATAGACCTTTAGGTATTTCACAGTTTGAGGGGTTTTTTTTTTTTCTATCATAAAAAAAACCCCTGCACTGATAGTGCTGTCCATCTTCTGGTTATCTTCTTGGAATAAACTCAAAGAAGTATAACTGTTGGCTCAAAAGGTAAACATATTTTAAAATTTGATATACCTTGCCAAAGTGCTCTCTGGAAAGTTTACAAATTTACACTCTTACCATCAGCATATGTGAGTGCCAGTTTACCACACTCTTAAGACAAGGTGTTATCATTTTAATTTTTGAGAATCCGATAATTTTTGTTTAATTTGCATTTCTTTCAGTTCTACAAAGGGTGAAATCTGTATAAGTTTATTGGCTATATATATTTTTTCTCTTCTAAATATGCTTTGCTATTTTTTCCATTAGTGTGGTTACCTTTTTCTCATTGCTTTGTAAGAAATCATTACATACAATATTAACAGTCTTATGCCTTTCTTCCACTCATGCTGTAAATTTTATTTTTAGAGTGTGTTTGATTTTTGTCTATGGTGTTCCCCTCCCTTCCTTCTTTTCTCTTCATTCTTTAAAAGACGTGTCCCTCAAACAGCTATGAGGGAATAATAGATTTGGGTTGGCAGAAAAAATGTTGAAGATCATTTTAGGCAGCAGGAAAAGCTTACTTCAAGGCAAAAGTAAGTAGAAAACCTGTATGAAAAGACCAACCTAGCTCAATCAGAGAACTGGTCACAGAGGAACTGAGATTAATGTTAGTGGGCCAACAGATGGAAAGACTTGAGTGACAGGTTTAAGAGTTTAGGTGCCATGTGATCTGTGATGGAAACCATCTTTAAATTATGCTCCTGCCGTTTATCAATTATTTTACTAGAGACAGATTCCTTGAATTTCTCTTAAAAGATTTATATTTAGGGAGGGATGATTATTTTTCTGTGCTTTGGAGAAAGAGGACTAGAAGTCTGATAAATTGTATACTCAAGCAACAACCATTTGCTTTAAATGATAGATTCTAAAGTCAGGCACACATGCCAGGCAGAGCAGATAGAGTTATTTTAACACAACAATTTCTGATTGATTTTCTTTAGCAACACCCAATGTGAGCAGGTCAAACTACAAATTACGTCCTGTATGATTTTCCCTTCTAGCAGTTTGCTAATAGGATCATCCAACAACAACAAAAAAAGCCTTTCTCAAGATTAAAAACATCATCTGGATAAGTTTAGATTATTTTGATAGGTACATCTCAAGGGTAAACTAAAGAGAAAAATATCTTTATAGCTGTGCTTCAGTTGACTTACTCCATTCCAAAATACGATCAGACACACAAATGTTGTTTTTGCTTTTTTTTTTTCCTTCAGAGGGTGAGTGTTTACATAAGCCTCATATTTTGTTTATTCAGGACACCATAACTTTATAGTTTAAAGAAAGAAAATAACATTTATATTTCTATCTGGTTATCTTTCCCCCCAAAAGCTAACATTTTTAAAGTACAGTATCATTAACACCCATAATCTGTGTGGGTTTTGAAATAATGAAGAAAAAAGTGTTTTCTTTATTTTGTTTTTGCTTTAGGAATAAGTGCTCAGAACATAGAATTATATACAATTGACATTCACTGATTTTTAGAGACGTTTGAATTTTCTATATTTGCTGACATTAAGTGGTATTATTTTGGGTTATGAAAGGCTGCCAAAATATGACTCTAGGCAAGGTAACCACTTAGGTATATTTATCATTCTCTTTAAATATCTTTCTAAGTATGCCATATCTATAATAATCAGATTCTGCTACAGTACCCCTTGTGAAAACAGGGACTCCACCAATGGCTGTGCCAGCTGTGTAATGCACAACTCCATTAATCACACAGACCACGATGTGAACGGTGCCCCCTGGAGTTGTGCAAAAGGGGATTGTATGAAAATGTCCATGTTATAAGGTAAAAGTCTAAAACATTAAGTATTTTGGCCTAAACAGTTAGAGATAAAATTACAACTATTACATTTTTAAATTAGGAAAACTATTAAAGCAGACTTACTCTTATGAAGTTTTTTATATTCAAACACAAATATGTATTATGTGTGTGTCTGTTTAAATACCTATATATAATATAACCTTTGAAAGTACAAGTGATCCAAGATTTGATGTGTTGTCACTTTGGTGAAATTAAACTGAATAAATATTTTTTAAATGTGCTATTTATACATAATTCATGATATCAATTTTATTTTCTTAGGGAAAATTTGGGATGTTATAGCACAATACCAGATTTTTAATCTATAAATGACTTTTCAGCTAAACCAAGTTTATACTTAAAATTAAAATATGGCAGAAACACATTCGTAAAGCAATTTTATGGATCGAGAGTTCACCTACTTTTTTTCTATTCAGTCTTTAATTTTGTAAACACCCAGATGATAACTCTCTATCTGTCAATATATTAGTATGGAAGCATGTTTATATGCCTGCACTTAATTTACAAAATGTGCCTCACGACTTCTCAGGAATGAACTAGGGAACAATTATATTATTGTACAAGTAATGCAATGTGGATGAAGACATCCACACTGTAGAAGATTAACATAAATCTGAAATATACAGAATAAAATGTCCATCTTCATATCCTATCCAACTCCTACTTTTTCACTCACTTGCCCAAAGGTATCTCATGTTAAAGATTAGTTCAAATCCTTCTAGTCCTTTGAGTCTTTACTATCATTTACTTTAAAAAAATTATTTATTTAATTTATTTATTTTTGGCTGCATTGGGTCCTTGTTGCTGCACACGGGCTTTCTCTAGTTGTGGTTAGCAGGGGCTACTCTTCAGTGCAGTGTGTGGTTTCTCATTGTGGTGGCTTCTCTTGTTGTGGAGCACAGGGTCTAGACATGCAGGCTTCAGTAGTTGTAGCATGTGGGCTCACTAGTTGTGGCTAGCGGGCTCTACAGTGCAGGCTCAGTAGTTGTGGCACACAAGCTTAGGTGCTCTGCAGCATGTGGGATCTTCCCAGACCAGGGATCGAACCTGTGTCCCCTGCATTGGCAGGCAGATTCTCAACCACTGCGCCACCAGGGAAGCCCTTTCCTATCATTTAAATGCATATGCATGTCTATTTATTTTCATGTTTATCTGCATTTAAAAATAAATGGAAACACTATTCATATTGTTCTACTTCTATACTTTTTTCACTAAACATGTTTGAGATCTTAAGATAACCATACATCAGGATCTGTTGGATTCCTTCTAAAGACTGGATAGTTTTCTATAGTGTGATTATACTTCATTTTATTTAACCATTCCCCTTCTTATTCACGTTCTGAAATTATTAGCTGTTATAAACCGTGCTTTAATGAATATCCATGAATAAAAAGCTTTATATAATACGAGTATGTCCAAACAGATGATTCATATAAGTAGATTTGGGGAGACAAAGGATATTCCCATTTGATTTTGCTAATCTGCTCTCCAAAATGGCTTTATAAATTTAACTTCTCATCAACCTCTCGCCACAGAGTTGTGTTTTCTCGCATCTTCATTAATATTGGCAGTTAATCAATCTTTTTGTTATGAGCCAATACTATAGTTGAAAAATAGCTTTTCTTTTCTGTAATTCCTTGATAAATAGTAAGGTTAATTATCTTTATTTCTGTTCATCTGTAATATTTACGGTCTGTTCAAATTCTTTGCCATGTTTCTGTTGTCTTGTTTGTCTCTTACTTATTCTCTAAGAACTATTTGTACATAAAATAATTTTGACCTTTATATGTTAGTTTGCAAAAATCGTCTCCAAGTTCTGTTTCTTTTAAATAAATTTATTTATGGCTGCATTGGGTCTTCGTTGCTGTGTGCGGGCTTTCTCTAGTTGCAGCAAGTATGGGATACTCTTCACTGTGGTGCATCAGCTTCTCATTGCGGGTCCTTCCCTTGTTGCGGAGCACGGGCTCTAGGCTCACGGGCTTCAGTAGTTGTGGCACGCAGGCTTAGTAGTTGTGGCTCGTGGGCTCTAGAGCACAGGCTCAGTAGTTGTGGCCCACGGGCTTAGATGGTCCGCAGCATGTGGGATCTTCCCAGACCAGGGCTTGAACCCGTGTCCCCAGCATTGGCAGGCGGATTCTTAACCACTGCACCACCAGGGGTGTCCCCCAAGATCCTTTTTATTTTTTTTTTAAATATTTATTTATTTGGCTGTGTTGGGTCTTACCTGCAGCATGTGGGACCTTTCATTGCAACGCACGGGCTCTTCATTGAGGCGCGTGGGCTTCTCTCTAGTTGTGGTGCGTGGGCTTAGCTTCCCCACAGCATGTGGGACCTTAGTTCCCTGACCAGGGATCGAACCTGAGTCCCCTGTGTTGGAAAGCAGATTGTTAACCACTGGACCACCAGGAAAGTCCCTCCAAGTTCCTTTTTAAAAACATTTTTCTTCATAGTATCTTTATTAAGCCGTTAGAAAAATTTAGGCAGCCAATCATACGACTAAATTTAATCTCAAAATTTAAAAAAATTTCCTCCATATTTTTCTCATGTTTTTACATGAGAAATTTTAAATTTAGCACTTGAAACCAATGGATTTTATTATTCCATTTTCCTCCTCTACTAGCTTAGCATTTATTATTTATGCAATGCTTACCCTAGAGATTACAATATACATCCTTAACTTATTAAATGTTTATAAATCAGTACTTTTACTTTTCTCAAAAAAATGACAGAAACAAAATACATTAACCCATTTACCTTACCTTCCTTTCAATTTATAAGGTATTATCATTGTTTATTTTAATTCTCTGTGTATTTTAAACCACATAAAAATTTTAAATTCATTTTACTGAAGTATAGATGATTTACAATGTGCTAATTTCTACTGTACAGTGAAGTAATTTAGTTATAAATATATATATACATTCTTTTTCATATTCTTTTCCATTATGGTTTATCACAGGATATTGAATATAGTTCCCTGTGATATACAGTAGGACCCTGTCGTTTATCCATTTCTCTATAATATTGGGTTGGCCAAAAAGTTCGCTTGGGTTCTTCCGTAACCTTTTACAGAAAAACCTGAGTGAACTTTTTGGCCAACCCAATAGTTTGGATCTGCTAATCCCAAACTCCCAATCCTTCCCTCCCACATCCCATTCCCCCTTGGCAATCACAAGTCTATTCTTTATGTCTGTGTGTTTCTGTTCTGTAGATAAGTTCATTTGTGTCATATTTTAGATTCCACATGTGATATCATATGTTATTTGTCTTTCTCTTTCTGACTTACTTCTTTTAGCATGATAATCTCCAGGTCCATCCATGTTGCTGCAAATGGCATTATTTCGTTCTTTTTAATGGCTGAGTATTAGGCCATTGTATATGTGTACCACATCTTTATCCATTCACCTGTCAATGGACACGTCGGATGATTCCATGTCTTGGCTATAGTAAACAGTGCCGCAATGAACACTGAGGTGCATCTATCCTTTTGAACCATGCTTTTCTCTGGATATATGCCCAGGAGTGGGATTGCTGGATCATATGGTAGCTCTATTTTTTAGTTTCTTAAGGAACCTCCATACTGTTCTCCTTGGTGGCTATACCAATTTACATTCCCACCAACAGTGTATGCGGATTCCCTTTTCTCCACACCCTATCCAGCACTTACTGTTTGTAGATTTTTGATGATGACCATTCTCACTGGTGTGGGATGATATCTCACTGTAGTTTAGATTTGCATTTCTCTAATAATAGCAATGTGAGCATCTTTTCATTTGCCTCTTGGCCATCTGTATGTCTTCTTTGGAGAAATGTCTTTTTAGGTCTCCTGCCCATTTTTTGATTGCATTGTTGGTTTTTCTGATATTGAGCCACATGAGCTGTTTGTAAATTTTGGAGACTAATTCCTTGTCGGTTGCGTTGTTTGCAAATATTTTCTCCCATTCTGCAGGTTGTCTTTTCGTTTCGTTTATGGTTTCCTTTGCTGTGCAAGATCTTTTGAGCTTAATTAGGTCCCATTTGTTTATTTTTCTTTTCATTTCCATTACTCTAGGAGATGGATTGAAAAAGATATTGCTGTGATTTATGTCAAAGATGTTCTGCCTATGTTTTCCTCTAAGAGTTTTATAGTATCTGGGCTTACATTTCGATCTTTAATCCATTTTGAGTTTATTTTTGTGTATGGTGTTAAAGAACGTTCTAATTTCCGTTTTTACATGTAGCTGTCCAGTTTTCCCAGCACCATTTATTGAAGAGACTGTCTTTCCTCCATTGGATAATCTTGCCTCCTTTGTCATAGACTAATTGACCATAGGTACATGAGTTTATTTCTGCACTTTCTATCCTGTTCCATTGATTTATATTTCTGACTTTGTGCCAGTACCATACTGTTTTGATGTCTGTAGCTTTGCAGTATAGTCTGAAGTCAGGGAGTCTGATTCCTCCACCTCCATTTTTCTTTCTCAGGATTGCTTTGGCTACTTGTGATCGTTTGTGTTTCTATATAAATTTTAGTATTTTTTGTTCTAGTTCTGTGAAAAATGCCATAGGTAACTTGATAGGGATTGAACTGAATCTGTAGATTGCCTTGGGTAGTACAGTCATCTTGACAATATTGATTCTTCCAGTCCAAGAACATGGTATATCTTTCCATCTGTTTGTGTTATCTTCGATTTCTTTCATCAGCGTCTTATAGTTTTCAGAGTACAGGTCTTTTGTCTCCTTACACAGGTTTAGTCCTAGGTATTTTATTCTTTTTGATGTGATGGTAAATGGGATTGTTTCTTTAATTTCTCTTTCTGATATTTTGTTGTTAGTGTATAGAAATGCAACAGATTTCTGTGTATTAATTTTGTATCTTGAAACTTTACTGAATTCATTGATGAGCTCTAGTAGTTTTCTGGTGGCATCTTTAGGATTCTCTATGTATAGTATCATGTCATCTGCAGTGACAGTTTTACTTCTTCTTTTCCAATTTGTGCTACTTTTATTTCTTTTTTCTTCTCTGATTGCTGTGGCTAGGACTTCCAAAACTATGTTGAATAATAGTGGCGAGAGTGGACATCCTTGTCTTGTTCCCGATCCTAGAGGAAATGCTTTCAATTTTTCACCATTGAGAATGATGTTTGTTGTGGGTTTGTTGTATACGGCCTTTATTATGTTGAGGTAGGTTCCCTCTATGCCCACTTTCTGGAGAGCTTTTATAACATAAAATTATATTCAACACCATAAATGGGTGTTGAATTTTGTCAAAAGGGTTTTCTGCATCTATTGAGATGATCATATGGTTTTTAAGACAATCTCTTTTATTGATCATTTAGACCACTGACATTAAAAGTGATTATTGATATAGTTGGATTAATATGTACCATATTTGTTTCTGTTTTCCATTTGTTGCCTTTGTTCTTTGTTCCTATTTTTGTCTTCCACTCTTTTCCTGCCTTTCTGGTTGTAATTTTTCTTTCCATTTCTTACCATATCACATATATAGCTACTCTTTCAGTGCCTTCTCTAGAGCAATATCCGTTTATAGCTAATCCAAGTCCAATTTCAAATAACACTATACTGTTTCATGGGTAGTGTGAGGACCTTATGATGACAAAATAAACCTATTTTCTCCCTGTTGTCCCTTGTATCAGTGATGAAATTTATGTCACTTGTCGATAAGCATATATATATATATATATAATCAAATACATTATTGTTATTATTTAAACTAACTTCTCTGTTAGATAAATTAATAATAAGAAAAACAAAAGTTTTTATTTTACCTTCACTTATTCCCTCTTTGATGCACTTCCTTACTTTATGCAGACCCAAGTTTCTGACCTGTATTATTTTACCTCTCTCTAAACAACTTCTTTTAACATCTCTTGCAAGGGAGGTCTACTGGCAATAAATTCCCTCAAGTTTTGTTTGTTTGAGAAAGTCTTTCTCTTTCACCTTTGAAGGATAATTTCACAGGGTACGGAATTCTAGGTTGGTAGTTTTTTTTCTCTCAACACTTAACATTTCCCTCCACACATTTCTTGCTTGTATGGTTTTACAGAAGAAGTTGGAATAATTCTTATATTGTTTCCTCTTTGGGTTGAGTTTGTTTTGCCCTCCTAACTTCTTTCAGGATTTTTCTTTATCTTTGATTTTATATAATTAAAAAATGATATGCCTAGTTGTAATTTTTTTTGGCATTTATTATCTTTGGTGTTCTCTGGGCTCCCAGGATGTAAGAAAATTAATTTGGGAAATTTTAAATTCATTATCATTTCAAATATTTCCTCTGTTCCTTTCTCTCCTTCTACTCTGGTATTCCCACTGTATGTATGTTATACATTTTGTAGTTGTCCCACAGACCTTGGATAGTCTATTCTGTTTTTTTTCTTTTTCAGTGTTTGTTCTCTGTGGTTTTTGGTTTGAGTATTCTTTTGATAATATCCTCTAGCTCAGAGATTCTTTCCTCAGCTGTTTCCAGTCTACTAATAAGCCCATCAAAGATATTCTTCATTTCTTTTACAGCATTTTAGTATGAACTATATAATCAGCCAAACACTGAAGAAGGAGATCAGTAAGAACGCATTGCCATAGCAGATATCAAGAAATTCTATAATAGTATGGTAATTAAAGCAGGGTGATATTCTGACAGGAATTGGCAAATAAACCAATGGGATCACTGGTCAAAATGAGTCAAATTGAGCATTAAGAATAGTGATTAAAATGGATCAAAACACAACAAAACAAAACACAATAAAATCTGTTTTAGTTTCCTATTCCTGCTATAGCGAATTACCACAAACAGTGGCTTAAATCAGTGCATATTTATTTTATAGTTCTGGGAGTCAGAAGTCCTCAACTTAATGTGTTGACAGGGATGCATTCATTCTAGAGGCTCTACTGAAGAATCTGTAGAGAATCTGTTTCCTTGCCTTATCCAGCTCCTAGAGGGCATCTGAATTCCTTGGCTCTTTGCCTCTTCCTCCATCTTCAAATCTCTCTCCTTTTAACTGATTCTGACTCTCCCTTCTCCCTTCTCCTCTTAGAAGGAACATTATTCAGTCTACCACAATCACTTTTAGAGGATACTGAAAACCCAACTTATTATTTTGAAAACTATTAGAGAAAGGAGGAGAATCAAGAACTTATCCTGTCTTTTCTATATAACATGTATCTCACTTTAATCAAATAATTGAAGAGTGTAAGTTTCTGCTTATAGGAATATCCAGCTCATGAATGAAAAATGAATGACAAAGTATAAAAAGAGAGAGAGAGAAAAAGAGAGAAAACCAGACATTACCTCCTAATAAAATTGTACAAAACCACCTACAAATCATTCTTGCTAAACATTTGAACTGAAATCTAGTCAGTCTTCCAACATTAACTACCCATGTACTGGAAATATGGAAGATACAGGGACATCTTAAGGATACCACAGAAATGCAATTAGCAAACAAGACTGTGGGAAATTCTATAGCATAGAAGATCTGGCGTCTTCAACAAATAAAGTGCAAGGAAATAGAAAAAAATACAAATAATGAACCTATAAATTAAAAATAACTTAATCTAATTGCAATGTAGGTATCTTATTTGGATGCTACTAAAACATACAAACAAACAAGTATATAAATAAACCAAAACACAGACACAAACCAGTTATAATCAGGGGCTTTTGAACACTGACTGTGTATTTGATGATCTTATAGAGTTACTTTAATTCAATATATTTTAGAGTCATACATTAAAATATTTAACAATTATCGATATAAGTTCATAACTGTTGAAGCTAGATAATGGATATATGAGAGTTAATAGTATTCCTTCTACTTTGTATATGATTGAAACGTTCTGCAATAAAAAAATTTGTTTTAAAGAACTACTTGGTAAAATGCTACAAAAATCATGGCATTTTGATTGTGATTATACTGAGTTTACCGATTACAGTGACATGACATCCTCATAAAATTGAGTCTCCTCAATTGGGAACAAATTTGCTCTCCATTTATTCATGATTTAAAATTTTTAATTTTTACTAAAACTGCTTAATTTTCTTTGCATTATTCTTGCACATTTTGTTAGATTCATTCCTAAACATTTTATAATTTTCATTATTACCAATGTAATCCTTTTCTAACAGGTTAATACTAAAATACAGGGCAATATTTTCTTCATGTTGGTTTCTTATCATACCACCTGCAAACAATGGCAGCTTTGTATCTTGTTTTTCAATACCTTTCTTTTTCTTCTACTTTTGACTTCTTTTTTGTTTTATCACATTGGCTAGGAACTAAAAATCCAATGTTGGGTAAAAGTAATCAGGCTTGTCTTGTTCCTTGTGGGTATTTTAATGTTTTCATTAAGATATTTTAGTGAGATTTTAATTTTTGGTATATTCTATGAGTTAAGAGTATAATTCTATATTACTGACTAACTAGAGTCTTTTTAAAATGAGAAATGGATGTTTATCAAATGCTTGACCATATTTATTGAGATGATCACTTGGTTTTTTCTTCCCCTAATCTGATAATGTACTGAATTATATTAATAGATAACCCAGTGTTAAACCATCCTTCCATATCTGGAATAAACACTATTTGAACATCCGATCCTTTGCTATATTTCATTTCCTAATATTTTATTTAAGATTATTGCATCTATTTTCATAACTCAGGTTGCCTATGAATTGTATTATTCTTTTCCATTTTTGCTTATAATTATCAATTTACAGAGTAGATTTAAAGCTTTCTCAGGATTATACTAACTTCAGAGGAGGAGTTGAAAGCTTTCCATCTCTATGCTTTATAATCATTTATATAAAAGGGAATTATCTACTCCTCGAAATTTTGGTAGAACTAGCCTGTAAAGCCTTCCACATCTGATGCCATTTTTACATGTAGATCTTTCAATATCTTATATGGTTATCATTCTATTAAGGTTTTCTACACTCTCTCAAGTAAATTTATAGTTTCTCAAGTAAAATTTACACTTCCCTGAATACTGTTTTTTTCTAGATTTTCAAGCCTATCAACATAAAATTGATATTTTAGTAAAAGTTTTCAAATCTCATTTTTAATAAACAAGATCTCTATCAGTTCATTTACCAAGAAAACAATAAACCTTCAAACTTTTCTGAGAATATTAGTCAGAGTTTAGGCCTTCTACCATTTGCTCTGTCAACTCTGTTCCTTAGCCATTGTTTGAACTGTCCATAGAGTTTCACACCTTTCTTATGATTGTTTTTCAAAGTTTTAAAAATTATTTATTTATTTTTCATTGGATGACTTGAATAATATTTATTTTTTTATACAGCAGGTTCTTATTAGTCATTAATTTTATACACATCGGTGTATACATGTATTCAATCCCAATCGCCCAATTCATCACACCATGACCCCCACCACCCCACTGCTTTCTCTCCTTGGTGTCCATACATTTGTTCTCTACATCTGTGTCTCAATTTCTGCCCTGCAAACGAGTTCATCTGTACCATATTTCTAGGTTCCACATATGTGCGTTAATATATGACATTTGTTTTTCTCTTTCTGACTTACTTCACTCTGTATGTCAGTCTCTAGATTGATCCACGTCTCTACAAATGACCCAATTTCGTTCCCTTTTATGGCTGAGTAATATTCCATTGTATATGTGTACCACCTCTTCTTTATCCATTCGTCTGTGGATGGACATTTAGGCTGCTTCCATGATTTGGCTATTGTAAATAGTGCTGCAATGAACGTTGGGGTGCATGTGTTTTTTTGAATTATGGTTTTCTCTAGGTATATGCCCAGTAGTGGGATTGCTGGATCATATGGTAATTCTATTTATAGATATTTAAGGAACCTCCATACTGTTCTCCATAGTGGCTGTATCAATTTACATTCCCACCAACAGTGCAAGAGGGTTCCCTTTTCTCCACCCCCTCTCAAGCATTTGTTGTTTGTAGATTTTCTGATGATGCCCATTCTGACTGGTGTGAGGTGATACCTCACTGTAGTGTTCACTTGCATTTCTCTAATAATTAGTGATGTTGAGTGGCTTTTCATGTGCTTCCTGGCCATCTGTATGTCTCCTTTGGAGAAATGTCTATTTAGGTCTTCTGCCATTTCTGGATTGGGTTGTTTGTTTTTTTAATATTGAGCTGCATGAGCTGTTTATATATTTTGGAGACTAATCCTTTGTCCATTGATTTGTTTGCAAATATTTTCTCCCATTCTGAGCGTTGTCATTTTGTCTTGTTTCCTTTGCTGTACAAAAGCTTTGAAGTTTCATTAGGTACCATTTGTTTATTTTTGTTTTTATTTCCATTACTCTAGGAGGTGGATCAAAAAATATCTTGCTGTGATTTATGTCAAAAAGTGTTCTTCCTATGTTTTCCTCTAAGAGTTTTATAGTGTCCAGTCTTACATTTAGGTCTCTAATGCATTTTGACTTTATTTTTGTGTATGGTGTTAGGGAGTGCTCTAATTTCATTCTTTTACATGTAGCTGTCCAGTTTTCCCAGCACCACTTATTGAAGAGACTGTCTTTTCTCCATTGTATATCCTTGCCTCCTTTTTCATAGATTAGTTGACCATAGGTGCGTGGGTTTATTGCTGGGCTTTCTATCTTGTTCCATTGATCTATGTTTCTGTTTTTGTGCCAGTACCATACTGTCTTGATTACTGTAGCTTTGTAGTATAGTCTGAAGTCAGGGAGTCTGATTCCTCCTGCTCCATTTTTTCCCCTCAAGACTGCTTTGGCTATTCTGGGTCTTTTGTCTCTCCATACAAATTTGAAGATTTTTTGTTCTAGTTCAGTAAAAAAAGGCCATTGGTAATTTGATAGTGATTGCATTGAATCTGTTGATTGCTTTGGGTAGTATAGTCATTTTCACAATATTGATTCTTCCAGTCCAAGAACATGGTATATCGCTCCATCTGTTGGTATCATCTTTAATTTCTTTTATCAGTGTCTTATAGTTTTCTGCATACAGGTCTTTTGTCACCCTAGGTAGGTTTATTCCTAGGTATTTTATTCTTTGTGTTGCAATGGTAAATGGGAGTGTTTCCTTAATTTCTCTTTCAGATTTTTCATCATTAGTGTATAGGAATGCAAGAGATTTCTGTGCATTAATTTTGTATCGGGCAACTTCATCAAATTCATTGATGAGCTCTAGTAGTTTTCTGGTGGCATATTTAGGATTCTCTATGTATAGTATCATGTCATCTGCAAACTGTGACAGTTTTACTTCTTCTTTTCCAATTTGTGCTACTTTTATTTCTTTTTCTTCTCTGATTGCTGTGGCTGGACTTCCAAAACTATGTTGAATAATAGTGGCGAGAGTGGACATCCTTGTCTTGTTCCCAATCTTAGAGGAAATGCTTTGACTTTTTCACCATTGAGAATGATGTTTGCTGTGGGATTGTTGTACATGGCCTTTATTATGTTGAGGTAGGTTCCCTCTATGCCCACTTTCTGGAGAGTTTTTATCATACATGGGTGTTGAATTTTGTCAAAAGGTTTTTCTGCATCTATTGAGATGATCATATGGTTTTTATTCTTCAATTGTTAACACGGTATATCACATTGACTGATTTGCGTACATTAAGAATCCTTGCATCCCTAGGATAAATCCCACTTAGTCATGGTGTATGATCCTTTCAATGTGTTGTCAGACTCTGTTTGCTAGTATTTTGTTGAGGATTTTTGCATCTATATTCATCACTGATATTGGTCTGTAATTTTCTTTTTTTGTAGTATCTTTGTCTGGTTTTGGTATCAGGGTGATGGTGGCCTCCTAGAATGAGATTGGGAGTGTTCCTTCCTCTGCAATTTTTTGGAAGAATTTGAGAAGGATCGCTGTTAGCTCTTCTGTAAATGTTTGATAGAATTCACCTGTGAAGCCATCTAGTCCTGGACTTTTGTTTGTTGGAAGATTTTTTTTTTGTTTGCGGTGTGCGGGCCTCTCACTGCTGTGGCCTCTCCCGCTGCGGAGCACAGGCTCCGGACGCTCAGGCCCAGTGGCCATGGCTCATGGGCCCAGCCGCTCCACGGCATATTGGATCCCCTGGACCGGGGCACGAACCCGTGTCCCCTGCATCAGCAGGTGGACTCTCAACCACTGCACCACCAGGGAAGCCCTGTTGGAAGATTTTAAATCACAGTTTCAATTTCATTGCTTGTGATTGTTCTGTTCATATTTTCTATTTCTTCCTGGTTCAGTCTTGGGAGGTTATACCTTTCTAAGAATTTGTCTATTTCTTCCAGGTTGTCCATTTTATTGGCACACTGTTGCCTCTAGTAGTCTCTTAGGATGCTATGTATTTCTGTGGTGTCTGTTGTAACTTCTCCTTTTCCATTTCTAATTTTATTGATTTGAGTCCTCTCCCTCTTTTTCTTGATGAGTCTGGATAATGGTTTATCAATTTTCTTTATCTTCTCAAAGAACCAGCTTTTAGTTCTATTGATCTTTGCTATTGTTCTTTTTGTTTCTATTTCATTTATTTCTGCTCTGATCTTTATGATTTCTTTCCTTCTGCTAACTTTGGGTTTTGACTGTCCTTTCTCTAGTTCCTTTAGGTGTAAGGTTAGATTATTTATTTGAGATTTTTCTTGTTTCTTGAGGTAGGCTTGTATAGCTATAAACTTCCCTTTTAGAACTGCTTTTGCTGCATCCCATAGGTTTTGGATCATCTTGTTTTCATTGTCATTTGTCTCTAGGTATTTTTTGATTTCCTCTTTGATTTCTTCAGTGGTCTCTTGGTTATTTAGTAACGTATTGTTTAGCTTCCATGTGTTTGTGTTCTTTACGTTTCTTTCCCTGTAATTCATTTCTAATCTCATAGCATTGTGGTCAGAAAAGATGCTTCATATGATTTCAATTTTCTTAAATTTACTGAGTCTTGATTTGTGACCCAAGATGTGATCTATCCTGGAGAATGTTCTGTGTGCACTTGAGAAGAAAGTGTACTCTCCTGTTTTTGGGTGGAATGTCCTATAAATATCAATTAAATCTATCTGGTCTATTGTGTCATTTAAAGCTTGTTTCCTTATTTATTTTCATTTTGGATGATCTGTCCATTGGTGTAAGTGAGGTGTTAACGCTCCCCAGTATTATTGTGTTACTGTCGATTTCCTCTTTTAAGAGCTGTTAGCCGTTGCCTTATGTATTGAGGTGCTCCTATGTTGGGTGCATATACATTTATAATTGTTATATCTTCTTCTTGGATTGATCCCCTGATCATTATGTAGTGTCCTTCCTTGTCTCTTGTAACATTCTTTACTTTAAAGTCTATTTTATCTGATATGAATATTGCTACTCCAGCTTTCATTTGATTTCCGTTTGCACGGAATATCTTTTTCCATCCCCTCACTTTCAGTCTGAATGTGTCCCTAGGTCTGAAGTGGGTCTCTTGTAGACAGCATATATATGGGTCTTGTTTTTGTATCCATGCAGCAAGCCTGTGTCTTTTGGTTAGAGCATTTAATCCATTCAAGTTTAAGGTAATTATCGATATGTATGTTCCTATTACCATTTTCTTAATTGTTTTGGGTTTGTTTTTCTAGGTCCATTTCTTGTCTTGTGTTTCCCACTTAGAGAAGTTCCTTTATCATTTGTTGTAGAGCTGGTTTGGTGGTGCTGAATTCTCTTAGCTTTTGCTTGTCGGTAAAGCTTTTGATTTCTCCATTGAATCTGAATGAGATCCTTGCCAGGTGGAGTAACCTTGGTTCTTCTCTTTCATCACTTTAAATATATCATGCCACTCCCTTCTGGCTTATAGAGTTTCTGCTGAGAAATCAGCTGTTAACCTTATGGGAGTTCCCTTGTATGTTATTTGTCGTTTTTCCCTTGCTGCTTTTAATAATTTTTTTGTCTTTAATTTTTGCCAAATTGATTACTATGTGTCTTGGCGTGTTTCTCCTTGGGTTTCTCCTGTATGGGACTCTCTGCACTTCCTGCACTTGGGTGGCTTTTTCCTTTCCCATGTTAGGGAAATTTTCGAGTACAATCTCTTCAAATATTTTCTCTGGTCCTTTCTCTCTCTCTTCTCCTTCTGGGACCCCTATAATGCGAATGTTGTTGCGTTTAATGTTGTCCCAGAGGTCTCTTAGGCTGTCTTCATTTCTTTTCATTCTTTTTTCTTTATTCTGTTCCGCAGCAGTGAATTCCACCATTCTGTCTTCCAGGTCACTTATCCATTCTTCTGCCTCAGTTATTCTATTGATTCCTTGTAGTGTAGTTTTCATTTCAGTTATTGTATTGTTCATCTCTGTTTGTTTGTTCTTTAATTCTTCTAGGTCTTTGTTAAACATTTCTTGCATCTTCTTGATCTTTGCCTCCATTCTTTTCCCAAGGTCCTGGATCATCTTCACTATTACTATTCTGAATTCTTTTTCTGGAAGGTTGCCTATCTCCACTTCATTTAGCTGTTTTTCTGGGGTTTTATCTTGTTCCTTCATCTGGTACATAGCCCTCTGCCTTTTCATCTTGTCTATCTTTCTTTGAATGTGGTTTTTGTTCCACAGGCTGCAGGACTGTAGTTCTTCTTGCTTCTGCTGTCTGCCCTCTCGTAGATGAGGTTATCTAAGAGGCTTATGCAAGTTTCCTGATGGGAGCGACTGGTGGTGTGTAGAGCTGTTGCTCTGGTGGGCGGAGCTCAGTAAAACTTTAATCTGCTTGACTGCTGATGGGTGGTTGGGTTCCCTCCCTGTTGGTTGTTTGGCCTGAGGAACTGTCCAGCAGCTAGTTGTGATCCTGGTGCTCTTGCAAGAGGGAGTGAGAGCACATCCTTGTACTCTGCCATCTTGGTTCCAATCCCCCTAAAAATTATTTATTTTTTAATAAATTTATTTATTTTATTTATTTTTGGCTGCATTGGCTCTTCATTGCTGCTCATGGGCTTTTCTCTAGCTGCGGTGAGCAGGGGCTCCTCTTTGTTGGGGTGTGCAGGCTTCTCATTGTGGTGGCTTCTTTTGTTGTGGCGCACAGGCTCTAGGCACGTGGGCTCAGTAGTTGCGGCACACAGGCTCTAGAGCGCAGGCTCAGTAGTTGTGGTGCATGGGCTTAGTTGCTCTGCAGCATGTGGGATCTTCCCAGACCAGGGATCGAATCTGTGTTCCCTGCATCGGCAGGCGGATTTTCAACCACTGCACCACCAGGGAATCCCTCTCTTATGATTTTATTTTCCTCAACTGCTTGTTGATTTATCTTTACATTAGATGATCCTGGTTCATTTGTCTGTGGATGTTTGTTTGCCATAGCTTGCCTCTAGAGACTGTAGGGGAGCCGTAAAGAATGATGGTAGTTAGGTGTGTCAGTAGCTTATATTCAGGGTGTATTCACCGTCCCTTCTGAACATCAGTGTCCACTGTAAATCTGCCCTTCCCTTTGGCATCAATGTCCACAATAGTTTCTTTAGCTTTGGAGCAAATATCACGGAGTCCCAGTGCTCTACGTAAGCAGCAGAAGGTAAACGGACTAAATGGTGCAGTTGCTCTACTTGCTTTCATTATTTTCCCCCTAAAGCTTCTCCCATTTCTGTATCAACTGAGGATGCCTAAATAAATGCAGCATTAACTCTGTAGCATCTTCTCAGTACATATGGGGCTGTAGTTTCATCTAATCAGTAATCTATAATTTTAGATGTCATAAAAGCTCTTATCTACAGCATTATGAATTTTGAAAATTTTGGTCTTTTATAGGATTTTAGACGGAAGAGGAGTTGTACATGTGTGCTTAGTTCACTCTTTTGATAAAATCACTATTCCCTTTTGCAAAAGTTCTTCCTGCTGCTTTGGGGGACCTATTCATCCTCTGTCATTCAATACAGTCAACTTGGGTCTTCTAATAACATTACTCCTCTGGCCATAGTGACTAATTGAGAGTGGATGCATGACACAAGCACAGACAATAATACTGGGAGGAAGAATGTCTCTTTCTTTTGGAGTTTCTAAACTGGAGCTGCCTCTTTCATGTCTACCACCAGCTGAAGGAAGCCTGTCTGCAGTAGAAGGGAACAAGGCCCTTCAGAAAAAAGAAATGAAAAAAGTCTAG
This sequence comes from Neophocaena asiaeorientalis asiaeorientalis, assembly GCF_003031525.2. Classification (NCBI taxonomy): domain Eukaryota; kingdom Metazoa; phylum Chordata; class Mammalia; order Artiodactyla; family Phocoenidae; genus Neophocaena; species Neophocaena asiaeorientalis. The sequence continues at coordinate 1,854,823 of NW_020175199.1, forward strand.
GAGAGATGAGAGACTGAACCACTTGCATGCATACACACACCCACATGTATTTACATACACACTCAATAACACTGTTGACTACTTAGATCCAGTTGGCTTTAGTCCAGCTTTCATCCGCTGCATTTACCAATTAGTGATCTAATAGTATACCCTCCACTTTTTTATTAATTATTTTGAGTGGAATTCCTTTCACTTGCACCAAAAATATAAAATGCACTTCTGGCTAACTCATTCACAACCTTTAGATTTCCTCTTAGATTTCACTTGTTACTGGAAACCACCCTATTTTGTAATTACTTACGTAATCATCTCTCTCCTCTCATTTGACAATAAATTCCTTGAGGACAAGAAACATTGCTTGTCACTGTGTACCCCTAGAACTTAGCACAGGCCTAGAGCACAACAGGAACTGGATAACATATGTGGAATAATGAATATATAATTGTTAAAGCTGCATCATCTCATTTTAGTTGATGCCTGGCAGTAGATACCTGGTTAGAACCATGACTTAGGGTATCTGCTATGAGTTTTTTGACCATCATCATTGCTAATATCCAATAGCGTTCTTTGTGTGCAAGTATTCACTGCTTCTTCTAGTTTTCAGGTAACAAAAGCAAAGGACATAGCAGTTTTCCAGGTTTCTGGGTGGGTCCTTAAGGCCAAAGAAAAAATATATTCCTTAAGGAGATTCTGGTTCCCTTACAGTTCTTAAGTCTGTGGATCTGTGGTCTAATTGCATTGTCAAAACAATAGATTTGGAGAGCTCCTGGCTTGGGTGCTTAAAAGGGAATCTTCATCTCTATAAATAAAATAAGTGTCACACAGTACTTCATCCACTAAGATGGCTACAACTACAGGCAACTGCTGCCTTCGTTTTCTGCTCCATTCTGTCATTATTCTAGCTCATTCTAGTTGTCTACTGCCTTTTTCAATGTATATTGTGAACAACACTATTATATGCGAACCATTGAATGAACTACAGCACATGCTGCTTACAGAACTATACCTATTAAATTTCTAGATTATGAAAAATCTCAGGTCAAGAATAATGACTTACCGAAAATACGCCTCTAAGGTGTAACATGAAATATCTTGTAAAAGGTGAGTAGAAATTGCTAGAAACAATTGTTAAATTCAAAAATACAAATTCAATTTTCTATAAACTAAAACCCAAGAAAAGTATGAATGTGATTTATTTATGTTCTCTATTAGTAATTAGAATTAATATTTAGCCATTATTCTTAGAAGCAATTTACATGTTTTCTTAAAATCACCTATCCACAACTAAGAAAGAAACTAAATTTCGTCAGTGTTATCTACCTTGAATGCTTGCCTGAGATTTAAATTTGGAACATTTATATGGCTGTTGTATGGCCCTTGTTTGGTTTCAGAGCCCTGAGGTCAGTATGAATAACTACATTAGTGGGGCAAGCCTCTGCTTCCTCTATGAAAGGTTGTTAATTTAAAAAATGGTATTTGCACCAAAGGTTATCAGACACTTCTAAAATGTCATAAAATATTGTAGCATAACACTTGCTTTGGTTAATCCTTTAAAATTCTATGAACGGGTTAATTCCTTAAGACCCAATATCCCTTCCTTAAGGACTTTTTTTTTATAGCTCTGGTCAGCTTGGGGAAAATACAAAAGACAATAGAAAATAAATGAGCCAATCCTTGTCTGCTTTCTCCATTTTATCTTTCCATAAGCATAAATGTCACCTAAATATAACCTTACAATGGAGAAGAAAGGCACGATTGTGTAATTAACAAAGGGAAAAGGGAGTTCTTTATGAAACTTTTTTTCTTGATGATTCTAAATGTCTGCATATGCTGCTATTGAAGCCACTATCATTTTCCCTAAGTTTTGCTGAATAGATGAGATAGGATTGTATTCCTAACAGATAATTACTGCAATGCTGTCACACTGTATGATGTAATTCTGACATGGAAACTTTGTCAGTGAAACTTCGTCAAGTGACACCTAATTTAAGCTACAGTATGAGGAGACTGCAAAGGAGAAACTTTAAGGAAAGTCAAAAGCAAAAAGGGTTCCTTGTTTTCCTTCAGCTCATTTAAAAGGCCAGCGTTAGAACAAGTACCCAAGTGGAGACTGAGACACAGTGACTGCGGTGTTTAATGAAGTAAGCAATTTATAAAGTGCAGAATAACAATACTAGGGAAGACAGAACATTTGGCACATTCCATCCGGTTCTTAAAATCAGGGAAATTATAAAGATAATGTAAATATCCCCTTATTCACTTTATTTATTTTTTAATAAATTAATTTTATTATTTATTGATTTTTGGCTGCATTGGGTCTTTGTTGCTGCACACGGGCTTTCTCTCATTGCGACAAGCAGGGGCTACTCTTCGTTGCAGTGTGCGGGCTTCTCATTGCGGTGGTTTCTCTTGTTGTGGAGCATGCGCTCTAGGCATGTGGATTTCAGTAGTTGTGGCCCACGTGCTTCAGTAGTTGTGCCTTGCGGGCTCTAGAGTGCAGGCTCAGTATTTGTGGCACACGGGCTTAGTTGCTCCGCGGCATGAGGGATCGTCCCGGACCAGGACTTGAACCTGTGTCCCCTGCACTGGCAGGCAGATTCTTAACCACTGCGCCACCACGGAAGTCCCATCCCTTATTCACTTTATGTCTGACCGTGGCCATTCCCATCTCCTATATTTCTAGGCAATACAGCCTCCTCAAGCAGTTGAGAATCTAAGGAGTACTTCTGATGGCATCTTTAGCCTCCTTAAGATGTTCTCTTACCCAGGATTCATTTAGTAAATACATATATGTGATTATATGTAAGGCTGTTCAAAAGTATCTTTAAGTAGACTATTTCTTGTAGAACTGCTATTATATGCACTGTCACTGAATCACTTATGTCATATTACGAGGGGTTACTATGTCCTGCATTATACTATATGCTGTGTAGAAAAATAGCACACCATCCTTGCCTTCAAGGAAATCACAGTTGGATTATGCTAACTATATCAATCCACAGGAAACAATTTGGAAACCATAAACACGGTACAGATTTACATGCTTATTGGTGCGCTCAGAGTAGCCAGTATTCAGCAGAAAGAGATCAATTAGAATAAAATAACAGAACATGATTAAAGAGTTTGTCTAAGCCCTTCCTTTGAGATGTGATGCAATTAAGGAAGGTCTGCTTCATTGAGGAAGTGGGATTTGAATTAGGCCTTAAACAATGAGTACACTGAAAATAAATATGAAATTAGAGATTTAACAGAATTAATTTATCTCACTTTTCCTGATTTTATTTGTATGAAGACGTACATACTCTATCCAACTGAGCTTTGTCAAATAATCCATAAATACATAAAGTATACATGATTAACAATGCCTTTAATGCCAAAAGACAGATTACTTTCTTAATCCAAACCTCACTCTATGTAATTATTTTTTGCAAACTACTAGTTGGTTATATTAACACTTGAGTAATCTTGACAAGAAGTTGCTTTCAGCTGTTAAAGATCCAGATGCTGATCAGCATGCATTAAGTGATTCAGCTTAATTGGTTCCATCTAGATAAATTACTTACCTCAGTTCCTATCACAATTTCTTCCCTGGCAGAGAAGAACAGAAACTCATATAGCTTGTAGTGTTGAAATAAGCTGAAATACAAAATAAATGTGGAAAGCTGATAAGTTTATTTCAGGAAAAAAGAGCAAATATGTAAGAATATTTATTACAGGAAAGTTGTTTGAATTGACCAAGCTAAAGATATTAAACACTAATATGAAGTTAGCCACTTCCTTTACTCCAAAATAAGTTGCCCAGAAATGCTAAGCAATTAAAGGTTTATTTTTTTTGAGACACTGACAATATAACATAGTACCTAAATTAATATCAGTAAACTAATCTGTGATGAGTGGATAGGTTTGGGGTAGATTTCATCTTGACTTTTCCTGGCTCACAACCAAATATTGCACTGCCTCTAAATAACACCAAACTTCACATTCTTTTTCATGTTTTGCTCCAAACTGGAGTCAATTTCCTCTCATATGAATAGCACTGAATTCTATAGGCTACTTCCATATCAATTACTTCTCACATTCTCAAACTGTTTCAAGATTAAGGTAATTTCTGATAACACCTGAAGAATGATGCAACATTAACTGGAATACTTTTTAGATGAATGATTTTCTTGAAGAATATTCCATTACACATCAAAGAGAAGAATTAATTTGAGAAAGATAATTTCTTTAGTTCCTACCTGAAAGACTAAATGGTCAGTGTATAAAAACTATAAAGAGCTAAAAGAGCTTAAAAATATATAGTTCAAGTAAGATTAAAGATCTCAGCAATGTGTTACTGAGAGTTAAAAATTTACTGAAGGGTTGACTTCTAATATCCTGTTTGTGATAATATTTGAATTTTTCTAATTCTCTTCCTGCTGGTTGGGAAAATTAATAGACTCATAATACAGCAAAATGCTGAAGAACAAAAAATTGTCTTAGTGGTTTCTCTTTCACTCTGGTGCCTTTTGCTATTTAAGAAAATTGATTTTAATATAACTGAGAAATTAACATTTGCAAAATGTAGCTACAGAGCATGTATAATAATGGCTTCTCCTGAATGCTGTAATGGATCAAAGTTTCAATTCATTTGAAATCAACGAAGAAATCCTCAGGCAGCTGGGTCTCTCTGAGTTATATTAGCAGTTGAGCTCACTACTAACACAATCCATTAAACTGATGGGTGTACAGACTCAGTCATGGTTTGTTTTGTTTTGTTTTGGTTTTGACTACACTCAAATTAGTCATCAACATACAGAAAACTAGCTTAGCTTTTGACATTACTTTGATCTGTTGGCTAGAAAATACAAGATTAGTGAAGTTTGATGATTCAATGAAGCAAAATAAATTCAAACTCTCCTTCCCTTACATTGGTGACCTAGAGAAAGCTTCAAGGTTAAAACTATTACATTATCAGTAACTGACTTTGAGTAGAAAAATTAAGGACTGTAGAATATTTTGGAAATAGCTTGGCTTCTTCTCAGTTAACTAGTCTAAAACTTTCCTTTCCCCATCTTGTGTCACACAACAAAGTCAATTCATGAATCTTTCTTCCTGCAATTTCATAATCTTTCCACGTTATTCTCCTTATTGCATACAACAGTTATTAGATTATCCCATACCAAAAAAGAAATTCACTTCTTACAATGAAAATAAAATGCATGACTTAGATGCAGTGGCCAAAGATACAGGGTTGGGCAAGGCCAGGACTACAGTGAGACATACAAGGGGAGGGGGGGCCACTAAAGGGAGGCACTTACTCAGGGGCAGGTCAAGTCATACCACCATTGCTTTGCTCTGGTCCCCACCAACAGCTGGGGTTCTCTCACATTACCAGGGAGCTATTAAATGGCCTCACATGGGAACAAAGTGACACTTCTGTTATGGGAGCATATTTTTTCCCTCTTCCTTTGGACTCCCAGCTGACTCAAGCCCCTAGACTATTTTTGTCAAACATCTTGTCTTGGTCCTAAATCAAAGGGAGACTACTCAGAATGAAAATGGTCAAGACATCTGGCTCCAGGCCAGGAAGGACATTTGTGTGAAGAGGTGTTTTTTTTTTTTTTTTTCCTGTACGCGGGCCTCTCACTGTTGTGGCCTCTCCCGTTGTGGAGCACAGGCTCCGGACGGGAAGGCTCAGAGGCCATGGCTCACGGGCCCAGCCGCTCCGCGGCATGTGGGATCTTCCCGGACCGGGGCACGAACCCGTGTCCCCTGCATCGGCAGGCAGACTCTCAACCACTGCGCCACCAGGGAAGCCCCTGAAGAGGTGTTTTAGAAGTGTTTTCTTACATTGAGTATATGTCTGTGCACTTTACCTTCACCTAATTTCCAGGGAATACATAGAATATACAATGACAGAAATGTCCTTGAACCAGATACATATCTAAATGACGTCTTATATTAAAAAGCTATGTATATGTTGTGTAAGTAGATTACTCAGTAGCAATGCTGGGGAGGAATTTTGGTATTCATGTTTTCAATTCACAGACACATCATGGAATATACAGTGTAGACTCTATTAAGAGCATCAAATGAAATTTCAATTTTTTTAAGCTTTATTTATTAAATTTTTGGCCACGCAGCATGTGGGATCTTAGGTCCGTGACCAGGGATCTAACCCATGCCCCCTGCATTGGAAGCATGGAGTCTTAACCACTGGACTGCCAGGGAAGTCCCCGAAATTTCAATTTTATTGTCAGTTAAGTTTCATGTGCTACAGGTCACGTTCCAAAACGCACACTCCCAAAACTGACTAGGGCTTTCACTGGTTGATTAAACTTAATTATTAGGTTAAACTGAAAAATGGTTATACTTTTTTTTGATAACTGAGCTAGCTTTATATTTAGAAAACTTCTTTGCAGTCATTAAAATGAAAAGTATTATATGATTTAATTGACATTAAACTTGCATTTGTGGACACATGAGACATTCTGAACAGATGTTGCAGAAAAGCACATTTCTCTTGACACAACTTCAGAATCAATTCCAGATATCCTACTTACCAACTGATATATTAATTTCTGTGACAGAGACACTTAAAACATGTAATTTCTTTGAAATCACAATATAAAGATTAAACAGCATAAAAGCTAGTTCTGATTTACTTTATTTGACTAAACTTTCAAATATTACTTTTTTTTTTTTTTGGAGAAGTAAGACTAGGTATTTTTGGTGTGTGAAGTTACTCTGGTTAGGGTCAAAAGGTGACTAACACTGACATCCCCTCTTCACTTAACCATTTTCTGAATGTCAATAAAATGTCAAGAAATACGCTGAGGAACATTTGTCCAGAAAGATGATATGAAAGAGAAAAGAGCTGCCATCTTTCACCATCTAGAAAGTGCATGGGTTTTGGTGCTATGGTTAACTATCAGTCCTGGTGCCCATTATAAGACTCTTGGGCTGAGAGCTCAGCTGAAAAATGTATTCTGCAAGAGAGACCTGGAAGGCTCAAATGGAGAGAGAAGGGAAAGAAGGATGCTCTACAAATGTGCAGAGAATTCCCCCCGCCCAGTGATTTCCAAACTCTGATGGGCAGAAATACCTTGGGGAACAAGTTCTCCTCCAGCTCTGGGTTTCCACTCCCTTCCCTCCCCGCCACACAAGGATCTCCCTTTAATTGATATGGAGACTACTGTGGCTTTTAGTGAGAGACACACATTAGGAGGTATACTGTAACATTAAGAAGTCATATTATATCAAATGCTATTACATAAAAATATATCATACACCATTATTAATTCATGCCAGAAACCAGTATATAAACCTTATCATATTAAACACATTAGTTTTTTAAAAACTTCCAGGCTACAACCAGGATCCTTGCCAAGCAAATCATGAGCATGTCTAGACCATCATACAGCACCATTTATTTTAGAATTGTAAAACTTAAAGTTGGAAAGTACTGCAGTATATAGTAACAGAGGAACAAAGAAATTCTGCAGAAACTTTTAGTTAGGCAAAAGAAAGATTTTTACCAACTCTTGTTTAAATATTTGCTAACTTAAAAAATGTCCCTTGGGAGAGATGCAAAACTCTAATGTAGACCTTGTGACAGATCATATAAAAAGACAGATTTCTTAGTTCAACAATGAAGAATCACTGTAAGAAAAATACTTTCCCTCCATCCACCATAATTTTCGAAGCACAAAGAAAGACTTAATGAATTTAATTGGTCAATACTACAAATATTTCAGGGAAGTATGTATATAAATCTCTTCAATTTCTAATACAAAGCATTTAAAATAAACGTTTAAATGGAAATGTTACTCTTTAAAACGTAAAATTTTAAGGTCAAGGTCAACTACCTGTAGTATAGTCTATTGTAATCAAATCTGAATAATCTGAAAGAATCATTTGATTAATAAGAACAGTATTATTTAGAGATTCAGAGAAAAAAATTCTTAGACAAGAATTACAGATCTAAATGAAATTATGCTTATCAAACATAAACTTCTTTTTAAGAATGCAAGGAAAGCCAAAATGTTCAATGTCCTGGTTTTTATTTATTGGATGGATGATTTGAATATTATCTAATTATCGGTTGGGTTAATTACTGCAGAAATTTTGTAAATGTCTAACTTCATTAAAAATTGAATTAGCTTCTATTTAATAGACATTTTCTAGAAAACATAAAGTGAAAACTAAATGCTACTGAAAAAAGTCCATACCTGATTTTCAAGTAATCAACAATAGCATTGGCTTGTTTTACATCAAAGATATTCCATTCCTCATTTTGTTGTGAATGGGATGGTCCTATTTCAGCCATAACTTCTCTGAGCCATTTTATGCTGTCTTCTAAGGACATATGCAGTGCTGAAATAAAATCCAAAGAAGTCTAAAGCATTATTTTCATAGATGTTTTGGCAACAAAATAACCCAAGATGTCCTTAATGTGTAACAATTCCACTTTTCAGTATTTGTGAGGACAAATGATAAAACTATTGCTGTTTGTTTATGTTAATAATTACATTTTATGCAAAAGAACAGGAGCTTACACACCCAACAATTGTAAATTACCTTAATGCTACACAATTGTCTAAAGAGTTTGTTTCCATTTTAAGATGCAAAAAAAAAAAAGAACCCTCAATCTATCTAAAGATTACTTTAGAATGGAAAGGAAAAATTTTTTATAATCTTAGATTAAGAGTATAGATAGAAACGACACAAGGTTGGTTGGATTAGCTGGTAAGGAAGGCCTACAAAGTAGACTCAGCCACTGTAGACAGCAGAACCAAACCCAGAGCTGAAAATGTAAATGAACAGAGTCAACTAACACTCGGCTTTAGTTGATTGTTACCATGTGGGAATTTGGGCCTGAAGATTTTCAGTGGATGCCAGAAATATGGATTTTTATGTAAAAATCAAGGTTTTTTTTTTTCTTTTCCAAGCTACAGACATAACTTATGTAAGCTGTTTCTCAAATGTATGCCTGATGGTGGTAGTGAGAGCCAGATGACAGTGCAAAAAGAGTGACACTGACACCACTTTGCCACCATTACCAAAAATAAACAAGTCAATGATTGTGGTCTATTCTCTTGCAATTAAAAGCAAACAAACAACAAAGCAAAACTATCTTCTAAGGCATCTGTCTAGTTGAAAAAGAAGTAGATAAGTGACAAAAGCCTTGGACTTAAATTTTATAATGTGTATAATACAAACATTAACCTCCAACTTCTTTTCATATTTTTACTTGTGGCAGACAAATATTATTTACAATACACACACAGCTCCCTGCATCCTGAGGAGAATCCAGGTAACTGGAGTGTCCAAACTGTCCTTTGCTGACAAGTGAGGGGTGTATGGACACGAGACCGAACAGCATGGAGGTGGAGAGTTGAAAGGCTCTAGCAAAAACAAGGTTGGATTGGTTGCTTGGAGGGGGTGATTGTCAGCTGGTGGACAGGATGAGGGCCTGGGGGAGAACTGTGCTGAACAATGTGAATCCCACCTTCCCAATCCCAACCAAACTTCTGTCTCTCTTAGGAGACCATTAGTAAACTTTCCAGGTCTTGTTAATGGGGTGGCTTTTTCAGGGAAGTAGAAGGTGAGAGTGCAGAGGAGTTATGAGAACACAGGCTGATTGTCAGAACCAATTATTTCTGGGTTACATAGCTTCTCTTTCTGGGATATAAGTGCTAGGTCCCCAAATTACTAATAAAATGACAGTAAAGTAATTTAAAATTTTGGAAGACACTATAAACACCAACTTGTAATTTGTTTAGTCTAGATTCTTTTCTATGTGTAGGAATTAGAAAAGCATAAAACTATATAACAATTAAAATCTGGTTTAATGAATGACAATTAGTCCAATTCTCATGGCCTCCTTCCAGATCCTGTTTTATGTCTGTCAGATACATAGAATTATTACTGGATAACTAGGCTTTCCTGTATCATTCTAAGTGGAGTTCAATTATGACTGAACATTTCTTTTTTTTAAATTTATTTTTTAATTTATTTATTTTTGGCTGCGTTGGGTCTTCATTGCTGCGCGCGGGCTATCTCTAGTTGTGGTGAGCAGGGGCTACTCGGTTGCGGTGCACGTGCTTCTCATTGTGGTGGCTTCTCTTGTTGCGGAGCACGGGCTCTAGGCACACGGGCTTCAGGAATTGTGGCTCTCAGGCTCTAGAGCTCAGGCTCAGTAGTTGTGGCGCACGGACTTAGTTGCTCTGTGGCATGAGGGATCTTCCCGGACCAGGGACTGAACCTGTGTCCCCTGAATTGGCAGGTGGATTCTTAACCACTGCACCACCAGGGAAGTCCCTATTTCTTTTTCTATGATAAACTTCTTTTGAAAATAGTAAGAGTAATTTCAGAAATGAAAAATCTGTTGGATAAAAGCAATTAAAAAATGGATTAAAATCTGAATCATTTTATTAATAAAACGGTATTAATTAGAAATGCAGAGAAAAAATTTAGATGATTCTAATTCTAGATGTGTTTATACTTATCAAGCACAAAAATAAATTTATATTACTATTTCCTTATGTTAAAATATAACTGACTCTTTAAAACTGTTTTTCTATGTCTAATGTCTTTCTACAGATAATGGCTTTAAAAATTAGGAAAGTTATCATTTCACTTATCTAACTGAAATGTTTGCCCTTTTAAAAATCACATTTAGTGATGTGATTAAAATATCAAAGACTAAACCAATTAAATACTAAGGGCTGTTAGAAATAAAATTTATCCTTGAAAATTTAGGGTAATGAAAGAACATACTATACTTATAATTAGCTGGAAGATTTAGATTGGTACCTCATAACTGCCATTTACTACCTAGGTAATCTGAGCTTCATTTTCCTTATCTGTGAATGAGAGTAATACCAATTCTCAAAATAACAGTGCTATTATGAAGATCAAATAAGGAATGCATGGGAAACTCCTGGTAAACCGAAAAGATACACATACATTACATGTATATAGTGCTTTCTAGAATTTAGCCCAAAGCCAGGCACACCTCACGTGGTCAGGAGGGTGGGCTCTCGCTCTCTGGGGTTCAGATTTAACCTCTCTGAATCTCATATATTCTTCTCATTTTTAAAACGAGGAGAATAATGGAACTATCGTATAAGACTGTGCAGGAATTAAGTGCAAAAGTATTTGGAAAGCAAATGGCACTGTGAGTGACACAAGTTAATCCTGTATAAATGTTAATTATTATTATCATTATCATCATCATCATTCCTGTTTGGAAGAAAAACAATTCAACTTCATAGAACTAAAAAGCATTCTATGGTTATTTACCACATTCATGTTATATAGAGGACAATCAATCTTGGCCCATCGACCTAGATAGAGGCCAAATACCCAGTCTAATACTCTACATCCTGTCCTTGGTCAGGCCCTGGAAAAACTGAAACTCAAAATGTATATTGTTAAGGGACTTCCCTGGCGGTCCAGTGGTTAAGACTTCGCCTTCCAATGCAGGGGGTGCAGGTTCGATCCCTGATCAGGGAGCTAAGATCCCACATGCCTGGAGGCCAAAAAATCAAAACATAAAACAGAAAGCAATATTGTAATAAACTCAATAAAGACTTTAAAAATGGTCCACATCAAAAAAAAAAATCTTAAAAAAAATACATATATACTGTTAAGATAACTGTACAAATTCTACCTTCCATAATCTTTTAGTTTGATCTACTTTGATTCCAGGTGGGTTGTCTGCAGAATATCTTGTGGATAATGTAGCACAATCTGAGACAAGGGATAGATCAGAAACCGAGTCAGTATAAAGTAACAGTCCCCACACTAGAATTTTATTAGTAACCGTCGGCCACACTACAGCTCACAGCACAAACTGTGCTCTTCGGTGCTTTTTCTCTGAGGATGTTGCCGGATGGGATGGGAGTGCTCACTATGTGCTCAGGACTCCACCACCTCTTAGTTTAAGTATAAACATACTTCATCTCCTTCCCTGGCACACTTGGCTAAGATTACATTCTTTCCTGATGGTAACTATAACCTTGTTAGGTTGAAAGGTTTGAGACGATTTTTTTTTTTTTTTCTGCCAGAAGGAAAACTAGATCCCTTGCTTTTTTCCGGTTAGGTTTTACATACGTACTTTCGCTCTCTCATAGTTTATGAGTACTTGGATGGATCGTGCTCAAGTTTTAAAAATTCATTTTTGAACTGATATCAACAATATAAAGTTTCACATAAAAGAAATATTCATAAGTTATGTTATGGAAAACGTTTAAAATGGAAATCTCTTGTCAAACTTGTAATGTGAGATCCATGAAATTTTTCTACTTTCCTTTATTCTGTTTCTAGTTTGTGAATTCTCAGCTCAGAGGTTGCAAAGCTTAAGACTGTTCATGTCATGTACTTCTTTTTACAATTTAATTCATAGATGACATATTCACATGGTTCAAAAAATATATGTGAAGGTGTATTGTGAGGTTTCCTCCAGTCCTGTTGTCCATGTGCCCAGTTCCTACACCCTTTGCACAGAAAATTTTATTAGTTTTTTCTGTATGCCTCCAGCATTTCTTTGTATATATAACAAATAAAGACACAGATAAATAATAATCCTGTCTGTTTTATAAACAAAAGAATACAATTCTGCACCTTACTCTACTCAGTAACAACATATGATACCTAGAAAACCTTCCTCATTCTTTCCTTTTTTACTGCTGCACAGTATTCCAATTTAGGGATAGGCTACTCCCTACAGGTAAAGTTTTAATTTTGGAGTAGTTTTAGATTTACAGAAAAGTTGCAAGAATATCACAGAGACTCCCCATATAACTCATACACAGTTTCCCCCATTGTTAATATAGCTATGGTACATTTGACACACCTAATGAGCAAATAGTGATATATTATTATTTAAGTTCACCCTTTGGATTTCTTTAGTGTTTTTTTTTTTTTGTGGTACGCGGGCCTCTCATTGCTGTGGCCTCTCCCGTTGCAGAGCACAGGCTCCGGACGTGCAGGCTCAGCAGCCATGGCTCACGGGCCCAGGTGGGATCCTCCCAGACTGGGGCATGAACCCGTATCCCCTGCATCGGCAGGCGGACTCTCAACCACTGTGCCACCAGGGAAGCCCTTTCCTTGTTTTTAAAGGCTTTGACAGTTTTGAGAAGTACTGGTCAGATATTTTGTAGTACGTTCTTAAACTTGGGTTTATCTGATACTTCTGTCATGATTAGACAGGGGTTAAATGTTTTGGACAAGAAGACTACAGTGCCATTCTCATCACATTATATCTAGGGTATTGCTATTTAACCTGGCTCATCACTAGTGGTGTTAGCCTTAGTCACCTGGCTGAGGTTGTATCTGCCAGGCTTCTCTACTATAAAGTTACTATTTTTCCCCCTTTCCATACTGTCCGCTTTGGAAGGAGGTTTGCAGCCCTCACTTAAGGGGTGGCGAATGGTGTTCAATTTGTTGCGGGTGAAGTACCTACATAAATTATTGGGAATTTTACATGGGAGATTTGTCTCTTTTACCCCAGTTAATTATTTATTCAGTCATTAATTTCCATCAGTATGGATTCATGGATGTTAATTTTATACTTTGGATTATAATTCAATACTGTGTTATTTCATTCAAATTATTTTAACTTTGGGCACTGGGAGCTTTTTCAGTTGGCTTCTCTAATCTTTGACATACCCCCATCATTCTTGACAAACCCCCATCAGTGTTTTTTTGGCACTTTCTTTTGGCCACTACAAGAAACCCCCAGGCTCACCTTTTATGTTCCCTGCTCTAGGTCTACAATCAGCCATTTTTCTAAGGAGTCCTGGTTCCTTTTCTTTGAGAATGAAATTATAATCCAAGAACTGGGTCCTGGGTGGTATGCTCACTGCCACTGGATGTCATTGCTTTTTGGCCCTCTTTGTGAACAGAGCTAAGAAGTATGTGTGTATATGTGTTTACACTTAACTATACAACTATTCATCTGTATATCTATTAAGTTAAACAAGAATTCACACTGATGTTTTCAGTTGATGTGTCTAATCTTTTGCTTTTTCAAACATTACTGCAAGTAATGACTTTACATACATGTCAGGTTACACATGTGCCAGTGGATATGTAGGATAAATTCCCAAAAGTTGGATTGCTAGGAAGAGACAATACATTTGTCAAAGAGACAATACATTTGTAAATTTGATAGACAGCTGCTAACCTACATTCCACAAGGGGGTTTTTACTTCCATTAGACATATAGAGAATACTTGTTTTCTTACAGCTTTAACAGCTGAGAATGCTACCAAAATTTTAGTTTTGTCAATTTGATATATGACAAATGACATTTCTGTATAGTTTTAATTAACATTTTTCTTATTATCTTTAAGGCTGAACTTTTCATTTGTTTAAGAACCATTTGTATTCTTTAGTCATATCCTTGGCATACTCTTCTATTGCACTATTGGTCTTTTTCTTCTTGCTTCTGCATTCTCTTTTTATATTACAGAACTTAATTGTTTGTTGATGTCTGAGATGCCATGTTTTTCCCAGTTTCTAATTCTTATTTTATTTTGATTCTGGTATTTTTTCATTGCAGACTTCTGGCTTTCATATATCAAATTTAATTATCTTTGTCTTTATGGCTTCAGAATTTTGAAGCATAATTATAAAGGTCTTCCCCATCCAAGGCTATAAATAAATTAACCCATGTTTTTCTCTAACATTTTTATGGCTCCACTTATTTTACATTTAAGGGTTTGATCCATTTGGATGTATTCTGGTTTATAAACAAAGAAAGGTTTGAATCCAATTTCATTTTATTTTTTTCTTGATGGATACCTAATCGTCCCAGTATTATTTATTGAATAATTATCTTTTCACCACAGATTTGAAATGCCATTTTACCAAATACTGAATTCCAGTGATTGGGTCAACTGCTTAGCTTTCTGCTGTGTTCCTTTGGTCTATTTAGTGATTCACCACTGTGTCCAAATACTTGAGATTTTATAACACTACTACTAGTACTACTACTACTAAGATACGCTAAAGCTTGTTACACTTTTAAAAGACAGTTTTTCTGGCTATTTCTATTATTTTATTTTCCACATTTTTTTGTTAGAATCACCTTGCCTAGTAACCCACCCCTAGGCTAAAACATTAACAAAAAACTGTTGGCATTCTTATTGGCATATTCATATTATAAATTAACTTGGTGAGATTTAGCATTTTTATGACGTTGGGTCTTTCAAAGAACATTGTAAGTTTTTTCCAAATGTTAAAAACTTCTGGGCTTCCCTGGTGGCGCAGTGGTTGAGAGTCCGCCTGCCGATGCAGGAGACGCGGGTTCGTGCCTCGGTCCCGGAGGATCCCACGTGCCATGGAGCAGCTGGGCCCGTGAGCCATGGCCGCTGAGCCTGTGCGTCCGGAGCCTGTGCTCCGCAATGGGAGAGGACACAACAGTGAGAGGCCCGCGTACCGCAAAAAAAAAAAAACAAAAAAACTTCCTTTGTGGCTTTAAAATTCTTTGAAGTTTTCTTCATATAGGGCTTGCACATTACTTTTTTAAAAGTTTATTCTGCATAGTTTCTATTTCTTGTTAGAGCATATATATTTTCTTTCACTAAATCTTTTATCTTTGTTTTCATACATAAATATTATTAAAAATTATACAGTGAAATTGACTTTTCCTTTTGGTGTACAGTTCTATGAACTTAAACTCTTGTAAAGATCATGTAACCACCACAACTGTGATACAGAACAGTTACATCACCTCAAAAAACTCCCTCATGCTATCCTTTTATGTCCTCTTCTCACCCCAACCTCTGGCAAACACTGATTTGTTCTCCACTGCTATAATTGTGTCTTGTTGAGGATTTCTCATAAATGTAATGATACAATATACAATCTTTTGAGACTGACTTCAACTCAGTATGATGCTACTGAGATGGATCCAAATTGTCGTACCATGGTTCAATCACTTTTATTGCTGAGTAGTGTTCCATTGTATGGATATACCATAGTTTGTTTACCTGTTCATCTATTGATAGACATTCAGTTTTGAGCACTTATGAATAGAGCTGCTAGACAACATTTGTGCACAGGTTTTTGGGTGAACATATGTTTTTCTTTCTTTAGAGTAATGCCTAGGAGTGGGATGGATGGGATATAATTTTATAAGACGCTGCCAACTATTGTCCAGAGTGGCTGTGCCACTTTGCATTTCCACAAGCAAAGCATAAGAGTTCTAGGTGCTCTGTGTCTTTGTCAGCATTTGGTATTGCCAGTATTTTTTAGTTTAGCCATTCTAATGGTTGTGTAGTGGTTTCATAGTGGTGTTTTTCTTTTCTTTGAACATCTTTATTTTTATACAAAAGCTTCTTATTAGTTATCTATTTTATACATATTAGTCATAGTGGTTTTATTTTATATTTCCCTAATGACAAATGATGTTGAACAACTTTTTAGGAGTTTATTTGCTATCCTTATATCTTCTTTGGTGAAGGGTTTGTTCAAATTCTTTGCCCATTTTAAAAATAAGATAAACTTTATTTTTGAAAAGATTTATATTTATAGAAAAATTACAAAAATAGTATTGAGAATTCCTGCACACTCCACACAGTTTCTCTTATTTTTAACATCTAACATTATCATGGTACCTTTATTTATGACTAATAAACCAATTTTATATATTACAATTAACTAAAGCCTATATTTTATTCGATTTCCTTAATTTTTACTAAGTGTCCTTTTTCTGTTCCAGGATCACATCCAGGATACCACATTACACTTGGTAGTCACGTCTCCTGAGGCTCCCCTAGATTGATAGTTTCTCGACTTTTCTTGTTTTTGATAACCTTATCAGTTTGAAAAGGACTGGTCAAATATTTTGTACAACATTCCTCAATTTGGGTTTGTCTGATGGTTAAACATAAGTTATGGGTTTTCATGGCTTTGTCCATTTTTAATAGGGTTGTTTGCTTTCTTATTGTTGAGTTTTGAGAGTTCTTTATATATTACAACTACAAGTCCTTTTTCAGATATGTGATTTGCAAATATGTTTTTCCCTGTCTGTAGTTTGTCTTTTCATTCTTTTAACAATGACGTTCATAAAACAAAAATTTTTTAATTTGATGAAATCCAATTTTTTTTATGGGTCATGTTTTGGGGTTCACTTCTAACAACTTCTTGATAACCCAAGGTCATGAAGATTTTCTCCTATGTTTTCTTCTAAAAGATTTATAGTTTTATATTTTAAATGTATATCTGAGCCATTTAGATTTAATTGTATCAAGTGAAAGTTCAGGTTGAAGTGTATTTTTTTCAAAATAGATGAGCAGTTGTTCCAACAACACTTATTGAAAAGGCTACCTGGTTCCACTGAATTGCTTTTGCATATTTATTAAAAAAAATCAGATGACCATTTCTGTGTGAGTCTATTTCTGAATTCTGTCTTCTGTTCCATCAATTTATGTGTTCATCTCTTCACTAATTCCACACTGACTTCATTACTGTAACTTTATAGTAATTCTTAAATTGAGTGGTAAGATGGATGCAGCTTTACTCTTATTTTTCAAAAAATTTTTAGCTGTTTTAGGTCCTTAGCCTTTCCATATAAATTTAAAAAATCAACGAGTATGTCTAGAAAAAATCCTGCTGGGATTTGGATTGATACTGCACTAAATCTACAGATCAATTTAGAAGACATCTTTTTTTTTTTTTTTGTGGTACGCGGGCTCCTCACTGTTGTGACCTGTCCCGTTGCAGAGCACAGGCTCTGGACGTGCAGGCTCAGAAGCCATGGCTCACAGGCCCAGCCGCTCCACGGCATGTGGGATCTTCCTGGACCGGGGCACGAACCCGTGTCCCCTGCATCGGCAGGCAGACTCTCAACCACTGCGCCAACAGGGAAGCCCTAGAAGACATCTTTACCATGTGGAGACTTCTAATCCAAGGACACAGTATGTTTTTTCATCTGTTTAGGTTTTATTTCTTTTATCATCATTTTAGCATATAGATTGTGTACATTTTGTTAGATTTATACTCAAGTACTTCTATTATTTTTTGTTATTGTAAATGATATTATCTGTTAAAATTTTGGTAACCAATGTACATTGCTAGCATACTGAAATACAGCTGACTTGTGTGTTTTGACCTTATTCCTGCAAATTTGCTAAACTCATTAGTTCTAGGAATTGTTTTGATTCTGTGTAATTTTGTATATAGAGCAACATTTCATCTAAGAACAGGGACTGCTTGATTCCTTCCTTTCCAATCTGCATGTGTTTTATTTCTTTTTGTCACCATACTGCACTTATTGCTAAGACTCCTATTCTTATGTTGAATAGGAGTGGTGAGAGAAGACTTTCTTACCTTGACCCTGATCTTATGGGGAAAGAATCTGGTCTTTCTACCACTAAATATGATGGTGACTTTTTTGTAGATGTCTTTTATGAGGTTGACAAATATCACTTCTTTTCTTAATTTTCTGACTTTAAAAACATAATGAATGGATGTTGTATTTAGTCAAATGCTTTCTCTGCATGTATTTACAAGATCATGTGTTTTTTTCTTCTTTCAACTATTTACATTGATCAGATTTTCAATCCTGAACCAGCATTGAATTTCTGGGATAAAGCCCAACTGGTCATGCATATTATTCTTTTTATAAATTGCCTGATTCATTTTGATGACATTTTGTTGGGAATGTTTTTTATGTTCATTAGGGATATTGCTCTGTAATTTCTTCTCCTTCTCCTATCCCTACTCTGCCACCTTTCCTCTACTTTTTCTTTTCCTTCTCTTTCTTCTCCCTCTCCCCTCACCTCTCCTTCTTCTCTCTTTCTCTTTGTCAGGTTTTGGTATGAAGATAATTTTAGCCTCATAAAATGAGTTAGGAAGAGTTCTTTCCTCCACTATTTCTGAAGAGGTTATGTATAATTGGTGGTATTTCTTCATTAAATGTTTAATAGAACTTTCCATTGAAAACATCTGGGACTGAAGAAGTTTTTCCAAAAGTTTTTAGCAACAAACTCAATTTCTTAAATCATTATGGGAATATCAAGTTGTCTATTTCATCTTGGGTGAGTTTTGTTAGTTTGTGGTTTTTGAGAATTGGTCAGTTCCTTTTTGTTTTCTAAGGTATGTATAAAATTAGCATTCTCTTAATATTCTGTAAATGTCTGCAGGATCTTTAGTGATACCCTTTTTTTTATATCTGATAATGATAACCTGTGCCTTCTATCTTTTTTCTTAGTTTTGCTTCTTGTTTATCAATTTTATTGATCGTTTCAAAGATGCTGATTTTTGTTTCATTGATTTTTCTCCATTGGTTTTCCATTTTCAATTTCATTGATTTCTGTTTGTTATTTCTTTCTTTTCTGCTTGATCCATGTTCTTTTTTTCTGGCTTTCTGAAGTTTAAGCTTATTCATTTCAGACTGTATTCTTTTCTAATATAAGCATTTACTGATAGAAACTTCCCTCTTATCATCGGCTCAACTGCATCACACAAATTTTCATGTTTTATTATCATTCACTTAAAAATCTTTTCTAATATCTGTTGAGACTTTCTCTTTGACTCATGGACTGTTAAGAAATGTGCTGTTTAATATCCAAGTGTTCAGAGATTTTCCTGACATATTTCTATTATTAATTTCTTGTTTAATTCCATTATGGTCAAAAAATACATTTGTATAATTTCAATTACTTTATTTTATTTACTTATTTATTTTTAAACATCTTTATTGGAGTATTACAATTGCTTTACAATGGTGTGTTAGTTTCTGCTTTATAACAAAGTGAATCAGTTATACATATACATATGTCCCCATATCTCTTTCCTCTTCCACCTCCCTCCCTCCCACCCTCCCTATCCCACCCCTTGAGGTGGGCACAAAGCACTAAGCTGATCTCCCTGTGCTATGTGGCTGCTTCCCACTAGCTATCTATTTTACATTTGGTAGTGTATATATGTCCATGCCACTCTCTCACTTTGTCCCAGCTTACCCTTCCCTCTCCCCGTATCCTCAAGTCCATTCTCTAGTAGGTCTGTCTTTATTCCCGTCTTGCCCCTAGGTTCTTCGTGACCATATTTTTTTTATAAGATTCCATATATATATGTGTTAGCATACGGTCTTTGTTTTTCTCTTTCTGACTTACTTCACTCCTACCTAAGGAGACAAAAGACCTGTATGCAGAAAATTATAAGAAACTGATGAAAGAAATTAAAGATGATACAAATAGATGGAGAGACAATTAATTTAAATTTAAGGTTGTTTTATGACCCAGGATACAGTCTACCTTGGTGAATGTTCCATACCCACTTGAAAAGAATGACTATTCTGTTGTTTTGAGGTGTACTGTTCTCTGAATGTCAATTAGATCCAGTCAGTTGATGTTGTTTTTCTTTTGGTTTACCCTGTTTGTGGCCTAGTCAGCATCGTGAATTTATAGGCTTATGTCTTTTGCTAAATTTGGGAAGTTTTCATCCATTGCTTCTTCAAATGTTTGCTTAGCACTGTAGTCTTTCTCCTTTTGGGACTCTGATGATATGTATATTAGAACTTCCATTGTCCCACAGGTCCCTGAGGTTTTGTTCATTTGCTTGCCAGTCTTTTTTTCTCTGTATTGTGCAGATTGGATAATTTCTATTGTTCTATCTTCAAGGTCACTGATTTCTCCATGCTGCTGTTGATTCCATCCAGTGAGATTTAAATTTTGGTCACTATATAATTTGGTTCTAAAATTTTAATCTGTTTCTTCTTTATACCTTCCATTTCTTTCATGATTCTTTATATTTTAACATTTGTTTCAACAATGTGTATAACTTTTCATTTACGTTATTTTGTAATAGCTATTTTGAAGTCTTTGCCATATAATCTCCATATCTACTTCATCTTATTGTTGGCAATAATATTATTATTTTCCATGCAAGTTGATATTGACATTGTTCTTTGCCCAGTAATTTCGGCAACAGTGTTAAAAGAATATGTTTCGAGACATGTAGTACTCAAAGATTCTACAAATATTTGTGTATGAGGAAAAAAACAGCCAAAGTCTGTCTTTTTGATGATATACTAAGAATTCTTTTTTGGAAGGTTGTAGTTCAACAACTGAAACTGAAACAATGTTATATTATTTATCAGGTCTCTTAATAAAATATGTATTTTTAATTGTAATACTGGAAAAGACTGAATTCTCAGGACTAACTACCTGAGACTTCAGTTTTTGTGTTTTTTTTTTTTTTTTTTTTGTGGTACGCGGGCCTCTCACTGTTGTGGCCTCTTCTGTTGCGGACCACAGGCTCTGGAGGCGCAGGCTCAGCGGCCATGGCTCACGGGCCTAGCCACTCCGTGGCATGTGGGATCTTCCTGGACCGGGGCACGAACCTGTGTCCCCTGCATTGGCAGGCAGACTCTCAACCACTGTGCCACCAGGGAAGCCCTTGTGTTAGTTTAATACTATGTTCTTATGTGCAGGATAATTTGAAATCAGTCAGTTAATATCATACAATTTTTTTCATTATCAATTATAATTATTTTTTCTTCTATTGGTACCGTTATTTATGTTTAACATGGCACCCATACCTAAGTAAAAGCAAAGATGAAATTCTCCTATTTGTAGAGAAGGAAAATAGTGATTTCTTCTCCTCACATACAAGAACAACCAATTCTTCCCTTGTTACGGGTGATGAGGAGCAGGAAGAACACGTGGGGCAGAAGTGGCTTCTCTACTAATTTTGCTAGCTCACTTAATATTTCCCCTGCATCTGTATAGTTAGAAATTGATACATAGAACAGAATAAGCTTTTTGTGACCAAAAGTCATGCATAAATTTTACTAGGATGATGGTGACAATTCTTCAGGGGTGACAGGGTCTTCTACCTGCCCAAATTAAAAAAAAAAGAAACTAAAAACAAGCAAACAACCAAAAAGAAAAGAAGAGACAAAAAGGAAGGAAGGAAGGAGGAAGGAAGAAAGGAAGGAAGGAAGGGAGGAAGGGAGGGAAGGAAGGAGGGAGGGAGGAAGGAAGGAAGCTCTCTCCCATAGACACAAGCATGTCTTTCAACTGAGTCAGAAACACCTTTGCGTTTATTGTGCTCAAGGTCTTTTGATTATATACTCTAAGATTGAAGTTCTAGTTCTTCTACTTCCCGGCTATGCAACTTTGTTCTCTGGACTGCTTGCTCAACTCTGAAATAGTGATTACAATACCTCCCCTGCAGGAGTTGCTCTGCATTCCATAATGTATGTTAAAGATTAGAACCAAACATACTGCCTAGTGCAGACTTGGCAATAAATAAATGATAGATTTCTTTCTTTTCCTCCTTCCAAATAGCAATTCTGTTTATTCTCAAACAAAAGTCATCACATTTTAAATTGCTCCAAGGAAGAATTTCCAAATTTCCTGTAGTAACTCATTTCAATTTTATGTAAGAAAAAAAGTCACAAAATATAAGTGTATGTGAATAATGTCTATTTCATGGGGTTTTGATATTGACCAAAGTACCTCCTATTAACAGTAATCCTGAGATATCCCAATAATAATTACAGGTAAGATGAGATGAAAACAGCTCAAAAAATGAAAAAATATCTAGATAAATCTGAGCTACTTGACATTTTGGGGATGGATGGCACTAATAAGATTTCAAAATGAAAGTAACATATTTGGCAAATTAATTACTATGAGAACTTTAGCCTTGTTAAGTATTATTTGAAGCGTTATAACTTAATGAAGATATGAACTATATTTTTGCTAAGAAACAATAAAATTAGGAACTTTTGCTGAAGAACATTAATTTAGACAGAAGATTAATTTAGACAGTGGACTAAATTTTCGTTTCTTAAAAAAAGAAAAAATAATGTACTTACTTTTAAGATTATGAAGTAACATATCCAGTAAAGTCATAAATTTTGAATATTGAATAATAGAAAAGTCCATTCCTCTTGCCCACAAAAATCCAGATACATAATAATCTAGTAGACTGGCTTCCTTTAAACAGGTTTGAAGATTTCTGAAATTCAGAAACTTTTCCAGTTTCCTGTAACAAAAAGAAAAATCCAGATATTAAAATTCATTAAATAATGAACAGTTCCTTTTCTAAGTTTTGAAAACAGGTATTTTTCTTGAATGAAAATTCTATAATGCTCATAATCTGAAAATACCCATGCTTATATCAAAAGCCAAAGTCAAAAATGGCATTCAAAAGAGAAACAGAGAGAGAGTGAGAGAGCAAGCATGTGTGCAAACTCTTATTGGTCTTCTTTCTCTACTTCTTGTAAATCTTTTTCTCCTCCCCTCTTTCTTCATTTTATCTTTGAAGTATAGTAACTTTTCGTTTTCCTTTTCCCTCAAATTCAATGTCTTTTTCCATGTATACAATCAAGTTTCTTTTATTTCTGACAGTGTTCTGGAACTAGATTGTTAAATATTCATTCTGCTTTCTTTTTTAAAGAATTGCAATTATGTATATTTTACTCATTTTTTTCTATAACTGTAATTTTCTCTTTGAACTTCAAAAAAATTTTAAGTCAATTTCCTTTTCATTTTATATGCTTTTCTTGTTACTGTCTTCTATATCTCT
This sequence comes from Neophocaena asiaeorientalis asiaeorientalis, assembly GCF_003031525.2. Taxonomy (NCBI): domain Eukaryota; kingdom Metazoa; phylum Chordata; class Mammalia; order Artiodactyla; family Phocoenidae; genus Neophocaena; species Neophocaena asiaeorientalis. The sequence continues at coordinate 1,878,361 of NW_020175199.1, forward strand.
TGTGTTTTCAGCAGTGTTAATTCTCCCTTGGGCTGCTTATAACTTTCACCTCTGCGAGATCTCTCCTTTTCTACTTCTTTAAAAAATGTTTCATCGGGATTCCCCGGTAGCGCAGTGGTTGAGAGTCCGCCTGCCAATGCAGGGGACACGGGTTCGTGCCCCGGTCTGGGAAGATCCCACATGCCGTGGAGCAGCTGGGCCCATGAGCCATGGCCGCTGAGCCTGCGCGTCCAGAGCCTGTGCTCCGCAACGGGAGAGGCCACAGCAGTGAGAGGCCCGCGTACCGCAAAACAAACAAACAAACAAAACAAAACAAAAATGTTTCATCACCTTTCCTTATCTCTACCTTGAATTTTTGTATCTGTCTTATGCTCTTGTGATTGCTTTGTAAGTGTTCTTAACTCATGGTAAATATTTGATCATTTTTTGTTTGTGGCCATATTCTTCTGGTGTATTTTCTTTGCCTGCCATTTCTTTTTTCTATTCTTCAATTTTTTTCTTGCAGTGTCTTTGTATGTAACCTCCTTGCTTAATGCTCAAACCTGGCCATATTACAAGATGTTTTCTATATGATATAATTTTATGTCAATTATTCTAGTTTTTATTCTTTTTTCAGTTAGTGGGAAAAAGGGAAAAAGTAGAATAGGTTCTCTTCACTATCACATAAACAATCTATTTCTTGTAAACATGGAAAGTATCTGCTCTAAGCCTGTGTATTCTGGTCTTGCTATTGCAAACAAGGGTTCTTGAAATGGCACTTCAGGGTTTTCTCCTCACCTGGGAGAATAAGTATATTTTTAAGCTTATTCTCAGATCTTCCACTATGTACATCCTCCTTGTAATTTCTCCTGCACTTTTGCTTGATCTACAGTGTTTCTGGTGGGCATCCTCACAGTTTGTGGTCTGTGCTTTCAGCATCTCCTTGTTAGTAGAAATGGAATTGGTATTTCCTAGATGCTTATATGTGATTTCTGAGGGAATGTCTGTATGTGTGTGTGTGTATGTGTGTTTGTGTGTGTGTGTGTGACAACTTTATACTACCATTTACAAAAAAAGAGTCCTTATTATTCACAATACTGAAATAAATTACACAATCAGAATAATGAATACAGCAAGATTAAACAAGTCTGGGAATAAATAAAGCTGATATTGCATTTAACTCACTCTCTAATATACATTTCATTTACAGTAGTATCTGCGTAGACCCCAACACCCAAAGTGAGATCTGAGTCTTTTCAGCCAGTCATGCTTCTCATCTCCCTTCTCATAATGCCATATAATGCCTTTCAGTATATGGCATTCTCTATAATAATTATTGATCTACAGTGAGCACTCTCCTAAATTGTTCTAGTTAATTCATAACTAATGGTAAGGGTCATTTTCTTCTGTGGAACAAAAATCAGAAGAGTTGCGTAAGTAGCTTTGGCTGCTGCTGGCAGTTATTTTATAACCATAAGAAAAATCAGTCCTAAGACTAAGCCTTACTTCTTGATACTATTGAGGACTTGAGTCAACCAACCCTGGAGTCAATCTATCTCTGAATGTCCCGTTATGTGATATTTTACATACACATGTGTGTGTGTCTGTGTGTGTGTAAATGTGGGTATACTTTATTTTTAGGTCAATATGATCAGTTTTTTATGCTACATGCAATTAAAAGCATCCCAACTGATACATTTTGTCAAGCACACAAATCAAATTGTAGATGCAGAAATGAATGGGGAGGCAATCTGGGGAAGAAGGTTACCTCACTAGCCAGGCATCTTCCATTTGCACTGGATATCAGTCAGCAAGATTTATTTTCCAATGTTTAATGTATAATACCATTTATTCTTAAGTAAAAGTCAGTAGGAAAATGTCTATAGTAATAAAAACTTGTGGTATTTTAATGGAATCAACAAATAGGCCAATGGAACAGAAAGCCCAGAAACAGACCCAATATATATGGGAATTGGTATATGACAGAGGTAGTATTTCAAATCAGTGAGGGAAGTATGAATTCTTCAAAAATGATGCTGGCAGCATTGACTATCCACAAAGAAAATAAAATACTACCTCAACCAATACATGGATTAACTAAAACAACACCATTAGTATTTTATTCTGAATTATATTCTTTTGACTCCCTAAATTTACTTACTTTTCACTCTACTGATTTCTGCTACCTAATGTTGCTAAGGAAAAGTCTGAGGCCTGCCTGATAATTTTCCTCTCTAGGTGACTTTCTTTATCCCAGAGATGAGGTAATACATGAAATTTTATTCTATTAAAATATTTAAATCAAAGCTTTTTTGGGGCAGTTTACAATAAGAGTATATTGTTTGATACATAGTTTTGAACAGCAACTTTTCTTATTTTATCTTCTATCAAACTTTTATTTTATGAAGTTTAAAGTATTTTTTTCTTATACACTAAGTTAGATGTATATTCTAGCATCTTCCAATTGCTTTAATATGCATTTTGAATGTTTTCTTAAATTTGTTTTCCATTACTGCCTTGATTTTCAGCAAGGTAAGTTCTATATTGGATTTATTCTTTACCTTAGTTTCTTGCCTTAGTGTTAAAAGCTTCTTAATTTACATATTTTATAATCTCTTCTTTTATCTCGTTTTATGAAATCAATGCCCTCTTTAATCATCAGCTTTTGCCTAACATTTTCTTCTGTTTACAGAAGTTAGTCTTCCTTCTAAGTGTATTCTTCATCTGCATGTTATTGTTTTAATTAAATATCTGACCTGAATAGTGGCATGTGTTCTTTGCTCTACATTTTTATTTTTTCAATGTTTAACTATATACTAATAGACAATTGCCTAAGAATAATATGAAGTCTCTTTAAGTTTCCTCCACCTTTGCTCTCTTTCCCTAATGTCCCCTCCATCACTTTCCATAGTACCATTTGAATCTTAACCTTCAACTTGAACTGCAGGCTAAATATTTAACATTTCTGTTCTTCATTCAGTTATTTCACTCCAAAGGAAACTAAGCAGGGAGGCATTAGGAGCAAGACACTGCTGTGGTTTGAATGCAAAGTTTCCATGCATTTTACTGCTAAATCTGTAAGCTTTTCCTCTGGGAATAAAGGGAGATGGAACAGGGGAGAGGGGAGAGATGGCCACACATGTAGCATGAGAGAATGTAAGGAAAGAGAAAGATGCTTAATAGTGATTTAGGAAGTTTTGCTATAGTGATAGGTGATGTAACTACCTACTTTGTCTCACCAAGAATTTCAGTAAAAATACTACATTATTCTTGCCTGCTCTTGAAATTGGAGTGCCTTTTATTTTTTAAATATGATGACATGCAGAAATAAGCCTTAAGGCAAGAGCTGAACAGCTCATGGAAACCAATTATAGAGAGGTTATTAAAAGATCTCTCCACCTTACTTCTGTGTTTAAATAGTTATTTTCGATTTAGTCCCTATCCTTTTTTCAAAAGGGATTTGGGTGGATCTGTAAATAAAATCAGGGTTACATTAAAACATGAATCATAGATAGTAGTTAGGAAATGATGAGAAATGTACCCAGACATTTAACTTTGCTTGAAGTGTATTCCAGAAATATATTTTAATGATACTTTAATGTTTCATTTGGTTGGTTGCTTCTATGCAACAAAATTTTTAAAGGTAGGGAAATGTGCTAATGTCCCATAATTTATTTTAGTAGGTTTATAACTTCGTAGACTGTATGATTTTGGCATACTTTTGCCACTTGGTGACATGATACCTCAATTATATTTCTGTCATTTTGAAAGGTGTATAATCCCCATTTATAATAATGCTATTTTATATGGAAAATGAATGACTGGCTACAAATAATTCAGGATTACTGTTACAAAAATCATGTAAAAAACCTCAAGAAAATTACTTTTCAAAGAAATGGCTGCTGACATAAAACTGTTGTCATTTATCCAAAATCGATGCCCTAAAATTTGAGATTACTTCAGATGAATTCTATTAATGAGATGGTCATAGGCACATCCTAAAAGAATGACCTTTTAGGTCAACCTGCTGTTAAACCTGGTTGTTTCTATACAGCAGCTAACTTCTGTATCACCCTCTGTATCATTCACTTTCTTCTAGACCTCACCTCTTACAGATTAAAAATACTTTTAGAGTTTAGATATTTAACAAAAAAGAGAGCCAGTAATTGAAAAAGAGAAAAAGATTGTCACAAAAGATGGTCATACACAGTACAACTTAAGATGTGATGAGAAATACACAAGTCTAAAAAGCGTTTGTTTGCAATAAATTTTATTTAATATTAACTGCATTTAATATAACATCTTGTATTTATTATTTAATACAAACAAATTATAAACTATATTAAATATATGTCATTTACATTGTATTAATCTACTATCTGCCTAGTTTGTTTTTTTTTTTTTGCGGTACGCGGGCCTCTCACTGTTGTGGCTTCTCCCGTTGCGGAGCACAGGCTCCGGACACACAGGCTCAGTGGCCACGGCTCACAGGCCCAACTGCTCCACGGCATGTGGGATCTTCCCAGACCGGGGCACGAACCCGTGTCCCCTGCATCGACAGGCGGACTCTCAAACACTGTGCCACCAGGGAAGCCCCCTGCCTAGTTTTAAATACCTATTTTTTGCATTTCAATGACCAACATTTGGGGTTACCTAGAAATCGAAGATAATAGTTACTTGAAGCTTAATCAGTGATATTAATACAATAAATGCATTTTTCTAATCAATTCTGACACTAAAAAATAAGAATTCCCAATGAGCATTCATTTCTATAAATATGGTAACATCACCATAAAATTCTTAAACCTATGAAATTTTTAATTAATACTTCTAAAAATGCAGATAGTAAGTAGTATGACCAAATCACAGATCACCAGGATTTCTAGCAGGATTTGAAGGCAGTGGAGGCGAAGAGCATTTCAGGATAAGGCCTGTCAGTGTCATTTGCCTGCTCTTAATATGCCTTCCCTTCTCAAATCTCTCTTCCAGCAAGTACATCTGTCATGTATTTCCTTCTCAGCAGTAAATCACCTCTATTCCATAATATTTGTAAGATTTGCAAATGATAACCACTGACAAAGTCATTTTCCATTTGCCCATTATGGTCGACAATGCTCGGCTTACATCCAGATGACTGGACTACAGAAATCTTACCCTGGAACATTACAGTCCAGAACATCATCACATTGTCCCCACACTCCACACATTATAACCGATCAGGCTTCCATTATTAGAGTGAGATAATTTTTAAAATGAATGATTACTAAAAACATCTTTTCAGAATTTGTGTGGTGGATATATCTGAGTATATATTAGAGTTCTAAGTAAATGATCTACTGTAGAAATCAATGGCCTTAAGAATAGGATGTACGTATATTAGAACTGATACCTATAAATTCAGTTATATTCACATATTTAAGCAAAATGTATCAGATTAGAACACTTAGCATAGCTTCATATCCAATAAAAATCACAGGTGGACGGCTAATATTCAGGATTTCCAAAATTATAAAATGTATTCACTATTAATATTACAGAAAATACATCTTACTCTTGTCATGATGAGACAGAAGACCTAAAGGTTCTTGTGCATACTGACAGTTTTACAAATGAAAGAGAAAAGAAGATGGCATATGCTAATGGCTGCTTTTAACAATAAATCCCTATTCTCTGTTAAGATTAGCAAGTTGGTTGAAATCCATTTCTCCCATAAAGAAGACTGCTAAGCAGTGGAAACAAGTCAGTTGTTTGAGAATTTTTGTGTTCCACAGTCCGGATATATATATCTGTGCAAAATATAATAACAAATATTTTGGAAATAGGTTTAAAATGTGTAATAACATATCATGACCATTTATAGATGCAGAACTAGAACTGTTCCATATTTGGTTGTAATATTGAAGTACTTACTGTTGAACTCCATCTACATCCTCTGCTAGCATTTCGGTGATCTGGGCAACTGAAAGAAAATCTGGACACAGAATCCTTTCATGCTCCTGGAATTCAGTATCTTTCTACGAAAAAAAAATGTGGAATAAGTTATTTCAATCACGTTTCACATATTAATCCCAATGATATCAAAATTTGTTCTTACTTTTGTCTCACTGCTATCAGGAAAAAATTTAAAAACAACAGTCTCCTAGATAATCTCTTTTCCTTTCTGTCTTTAAGTAATGGTACCTCTCTTCTGAAAAGCTGAATCGTTAGTCAACCTGTCTTTTGTGCATATTTAAAACTGGGTGAGGTGATGGTTTTCAATTAACAAACATTTTTGAATATATATTCCTCATTGAACTTGGGGCACAAGAGGAGGCAAAGACAAGTAAGAAAGACTTGTTATCCTCAAGAAGCTTAACATCTTGTGGAAGGAACAAACTAAAAGTGACTTTAAAACAAGAAAACAGAATAAGTGAGCCATAATAAAGATGTCATTCAGTCTAAAGGAAGGAAGGGACAACAAGGACAGCAACAGGACAAGGCAAGTCTACAGGGAGAAATAGTCTTTGCAAGACTGAGCATGGATAATGTCCCAGGTGAACGACTCAGCAACACCAAGGTGATAAAGACAGGACAGTTGGGTACCGGTTCTGTAAATATAAAGTAGTTCACAGTGGTGCCTAGGGCACACACAGGGGACTAGTTGGACCTAAGTGGAAGGTGGGCATTGGAAATATATCACAGGAGATCTTAAATAATTTAATAAAGATTTACTGAGTGATTACAATACACAAGATACTGCACAAGGCACCATACATATTTTAGACCATGGCTGGTTGAAGAATGACAGGCTGAAGAGTTTGCTCTTTACAGGCAATAAGGGACCGTGAAGTTTTTGAGCAATGAAATGACAAAACTATGCTTTAATGAAGGGTACTCTGTAGCAGGGTGAAGGACAAAAAGGAAGAGTTAAATGAAAAGGTTGTTAGAACAGTTCAGGAATGAGGCATTGGGCTGCACTGGGCTCCCAGCAGTGTGCAGAACAGAAAGGGATAAATACAACATATTACATTTGGGGGACTAAAGGAGGGAAGAATGAATGGAGAGTCTGAGTTTCTGAAATAGGTGACTAGAAGAAAAAGGTGTTGATACTCAGGGCCTCCAACAGCACATACGCCACCTTTGTGTGAACTAGACAAAGGCATCCTCTCTGGGTGGAGGAAGTACTAAAGGCCTAAGGCTGATGCAGCCCTGCACCCAAGTGCACCACTTGTGAACAGAGTGTAGTTTCAGCTCCTGCTCAACCCTCAGCTGAGTCCTTTTGTTCAGAGTACAATCTGTAAAAGCATATGTGACACTCTTACCACACCAACACAAATAAGAGTTTTGGAAGATGATGCTAGTTTTAAGAAGGCAAGATGATGAATTTGGTTTCAGTGGTTGAATTTTAGGTGGAATATACATAGAAGAAAGAAATGTTTAGAGGTTAATTAGAAATGCTAGAGTCAAGAAAGGTGAAGTTTACGGATGTTGGTTTAGGAGTCACTACAGGTATGAGAATGGATGAAACTGCCCAAAGCTAGAGCGTGAAGAGAAGAGCTGTGAATGGGGGATGGAAAAGAAGACTGAAAAAGAGATAAGACACCAGTAGCTCCATGAAAATAAAGGATTGTGAGATTTACGCCAGCCAGAATGGCCATGATTAAAAAGTCTACAAATAACAAGTGCTGGAGAGGGTGTGGAGAAACAAGACTTCCCACCTCCTCCACTGTTGGTGGGAATGTAAATTAGTGCAGCCACTATGGAAAACAGTATGGAGGGTCCTCAAAAAACTAAAAACAGAGTTGCCATATGATCCAGCAACCCCACTCCTGGGCATATACTCAGAAAAAAATATAATTCAAAAAGATACATACACCCCTATGTTCACAGCAGCACTATTCACAATAGCCAAGACATGGAAACAACCTAATGTCCATTGACAGATGAATGGATAAAGAAGATGTGGTGTGTGTGTGTGTGTGTGTGTGCGCGCGTGCACGCGTGCTGGACTATTACTCAGCCATAAAAAAGAATGAAATAATACCATTTGCAGCAACATGGATAGACCTAAAGATTATCATACTAAGTAAAGTCAGAAAGAGAAAGACAAATACCATATGATAACACTTATATGTGGAATCTAAAATATGACACAAATCAACATATCTATGAAACAAAAAGAGACTCGCAGATACACAGAACAGACTTTTGGTTGCCAAGGGGGAAGAGGGGTAGGGAGAAAAGAACTGGGAGTTTGAGATTAGTAGAGGCAAACTATTATACACAGGATGGATAAACAGCAAGGTCCTATTGTATAGCACAGGGAACTATATTCAATATCTTGTGACAAACCATAATGGAAAAGAATATGAAAAAGAATATATATATGTATAACTGAGTCACTTTTCTGTACAGAATTAACACAACATTGTAAATCAACTATACTTCAACAAAATTTAAATAAATACATTTTAAAAAGGATTGCGAGATTTGGGGGTGAGATGGGGCAAATGTTTTTAATTCAACAGTTATTTAGTTTTCCACGTGAATAAGCTCCAATAAGAGTAGGAAACATTTTGCTATAGTTAACAAGATCACATCCCAAACTTGCCTTATTTCAAGAACAGAAAAATCCCAAAGCTAATACTCATTGGTAATGAAAATCAGTTTAACGTTTGTAATTTAATATTAGGTTATTATATTTTTATTTTTAAAAATCCAACTTAGAAATAAAATATGCAATTTTATTAGCTATCTTTTCATAATCTTAGAGTTGGCAAATTAACCTAAAGTAGGTCATACTATTAGATTATAAATTTAGTATGAAAAAATATTTGAGTATCTAATATAATACCTCGCACCTAGTAGGCACTCAGACACTTGTAAATCAAATTAAATGCACTCAGTTTTTAGACAGAATAGTATTTTAGTCCATAATGTATGGCTATATATTTGTTTAAATATTTGTTAGTTACATGTATTTTTTTTTAATTATTAGCAGTAAAGTATAATTATTATTACTGTTAATCCCATTAGATTGTAAATTCCTCAGGGACAGTCATTAAATCTTTTACTTCTTTTTAGAATTCTGCAGGTCCTAGTTAGGTCAACATAGGTTGTTTATCAACTGTCTGAATTCACCTCCATCCTGTGACGACACTGTTAGATGATGGAGCATGATAAAAGGCAGGACCTGGATGTGGAGATCTCATGATGGTTTGAATATTGATGAATTCTGTGACTTACAGCAAGGCATTTGAACCTAAATTTGGATTCATGTTAAAAAATCATTCTGATATGTTTTACTACATACAAGATTGCTATCATTATTCATAATGAATAAAGATATATATGAAAGGTACATTATACAGACATTCAGATCAATTGTATTAGATTTGAAAATTTTCTGAACAGGAGAAAAATAGGTCACACAAGCACTGAAAGAGAATACAATAATCTTAATCTTTTGTACAATAATAATTCTAGCTAAGGTGCCTAATATTAGTGCCTCATTTTTTACTAAAACTTGATAGCTTAAGATAATCATCTTGTAGGAGGGTTTGCCTCTGGTTTTTTGTTTTCTTTTGTCTTAAATTGAATTCCTGGACCTATTTTAAACGAGAGCTTTTCTTTTGTTTGTTTATATACTGCCATGTACCTAGAAAGGATATAAGGTGGTTAAAAATCTTTAATCTTTTGATACATACATTCTGATTTGTAAAAATTAAAGATACAATGGAAAATTCATGAATAGGTTAATAAAAATGTAAATATGTAATTATCACTTTCTCTGTAAAATTACATCTCTGACTAGGAAAATACGTAAGCTAAACTGCACTGTAACTCATTTTACTCCACCACCTGCTGGATTTTAGCTGTTATTCCAGAAGCATTAAAATTGTAAGCCTGATATTGTCAGATAACTTCTTCTCTGAATTTTTTTCTCTAATGTCACCTCAACTTTCCACATTTGTACATATGTCTTTCTTCTAGAATTTAAGCCTTTGGGGGCACCTTTGTATCCATCAGTGGTATGTCTTACAAGACTCTTAATAAATGTCCACTAAAAAAAGATAGCACAGTTCACCAGAGATGCCTAAGAGGTGTTTTACAGTCTTAGAGAACAGAGAATGGTCTACAATTTCCACACTTTGAAAGGCTTTCTTCAAGCCTGAAAATAAATGAACTGAGAAGCAGCACTGTGTTGAGCCATGTTGGAGCCTGAGGCAAAAAGGAAAAATCAGTAATAGTGATGCTGTCTTTATTTAAAATTTAGATCTATTATGGATTTTTTGCATTAATTTTTGTTTTTAAAATATTGCATTAAAATATAGTTTCTCTTGACTACTGAATTTTTTGGCACCCCTCACTCACCTCACTATAGTCCTGGACACCATAAGGAGCCAATTTAAGACAAAAAGTAGATGAAAGAAGGATAAATAAAACCAAGAGCTAGTTCTTTAAAATAATGAATAAAACAGGCAAATCTTGGGCAAATGCGATTAAAGAAAAAATAAATACATGCCACATTAAATGGAAATACATTTGAAAATTACAAGGAAATGGGTGATTACCTAGGAATATATGTTATCAAATTTGACCAAGGGTAAGGGAAGAAATGGACCTGACCAAACATGAACTAAACTGGAAGTCTACTTTTTAAAAGGTCACCATGGGGCTTCCCTGGTGGCGCAGTGGTTGCGAGTCTGCCTGCCGATGCAGGGGACATCGGTTCATGCCCCGGTCCGGGGAGATCCCACGTGCCGCGGAGCGGCTGGGCCCGTGAGCCATAGCCGCTGAGCCCGCGCGACCAGATAGTTTACACTTTAAGTTCTACTGAACAATCAAGAACACATAAATTCTGTTAGTCTAATAATTATAGACCATAGATAATTCATTTTTTAGAAGCCAGCACAGGCTATACACGAAAACCTGAGTTAGCACAGAAAGGAAATTATAAGTCAAAATCATTAATGAATTCAGATGCAAAAATTCTATTTAAAATACTACCTTAGAACACTGAATCCAGCATTGTACTAAAAGAATAATAAGCTATCATTATGAGCAAATAAGGTTAATTTCAGAAATGCAAGGACAGATTATCATTAATAAGTCTCATATACTTAAGACAAATTAAATGATAAAATAATATGATTATAAAAATAAATAATAAACAGGCATTTGTAAGAATTCAGCAACAAAACTCTCAGTAAAATATGAATTAAAAAAAGAAAAGTTAGGGACTTTCCTGGTGGTCCAGTGGTTAAGAATCCTCTTTAGGGCTTCCCTGGTGGCGCAGTGGTTAAGAGGCCGCCTGCCGATGCAGGGAACACGGGTTTGTGCCCAGGTCCGGGAAGATCCCACATGCCACGGAGCGGCTGGGCCCGTGAGCCATGGCTGCTGAGCCTGCGCGTCCGGAGCCTGTGCTCCGCAACGGGAGAGGCCACAGCAGTGAGAGGCCCGCATACCGCAAAAAAAAAAAAAAAAAGAAAAAAAAAGAAAATAATCCTCTTTACAAGGCAGGGGATGCTGGTTCAATCTCTAGTTGGGGAACTAAGATCCCACATGCCACGGGGCAACTAAGCCCGTGTGCCACAACAAAAGATCCCGTGCCCACAACTAAGACCCGACACAGCCAAAAAATAAAAATAATATTAAAAAAAAAGAATAGCTAAACATAAAAAAGATTATACGCCAAAACATTATATTGAATGAAGAAACACTGATGTATTCTTATGAAAACCAGGAACGAAAAAGGGATTCTGGCTAGTAACATTATTGTAATTAAACTCACTATAGCGGGTCTAATAATATAATAAGAAAATGAAATATGTGGCTTAAATATTAGAAATGAGGACATTAAAAAATCTTTACTTGAAGATTACATGGCTGCACACCTAAGAAACATGACATTGTACTAACATGGTTTGAGCTAATAAGAAACTTCTAAGATGGTTACATATAACATAAAGATACAAAGGTTAACTGCTCTCCTCTGTATTAGAAACTAATTATAAATGTAAATGGCATTAAAATTGATTAAACTGGATTAAAAATATAATAAGAAAGGTATAGTACCTAAAGAAATTATAAACTTTATCAAAGTTTAATAACAAGATTTGATAAAAGAGATTTACTGGAAACCTTTAAATTAAAAAAAATTATGCCTCCCTGGTGGTGCAGTGGTTAGGAATCCACCTGCCAATGCAAGGAACACGGGTTCGAGCCCTGGTCCAGGAAGATCCCACATGCCACAGAGCAACTAAGGCCGTGCGGCACCATTATTGAGCCTGCGATCTAGAGACCGCGAGCCACAACTACTGAAGCCCGTGCGCCTAGAGCCGGTGCTCCGCCAACAAGAGAAGCCACCACAATGAGAAGCCCGCGCACAGCAACAAAGACCCAATGTAGTCAAAAATAAAATAAATAAAATTAAAAAAAATTAAATCCTTCCCACATTACAAGTATAATGCAATGACAATCTCAAATCTCAACTGTATCATTCTGTATCATTTTGTAACTATCGAAATCATTTTTTCAAGTTCTTATGGAAGAATACATACATTTTGAAAAAGAAAAATAGTGAGAGGGACCTTTCCAAATCAGACATTAAAGTTAAATATAAAGTAGTTAGGCAGTAACACAAGAATGGACAAACTAGTCAGTGTAAAAAAAGAGAATGGAAATTCAAAAATATACCTACATGTATAAATTTATACATATACATATATAAATGTTGGATTCTCTATTCTATTCCACTGACTCTTCAGCCATTCTTGTGCCCATTCATGTACATATGTAATGTGATAGCAGCAGTCAGTCCATTCTCCATGGGAAGAGAGTATGGCTTATTTATAGTAAATGAAACTGGCATAATTGATGGTTCATGTCTAGAAGAAAACAAAATTAGATCCTCATTTCAAATATACAGTACATCCATCAAAAATTAATTTTAGCTGTGTTAAAGACCTAACTTTAGTAAAATAAAACTTTAAATATTAGAAAAAAATTGAAGATGATTTGTGCAACCTGAAATGGAGGATGGAGTGGGGAGAAGAAGCAGGAAATAAGAATAAGATAGGAAACCCAAAGACTAATGGTAAGATGAAAGACAAACCCAAACGTTTGTCAATACCTCCACGCCCAAGGCCAATATTTCCAGAGGTTCTAAGTGTCTGATAAATAATGATACTGTATATTCACATTTTAAGGAATATTAGCACTGTTTTTTCAACAATATTTTGAGCAACTTTTTGGCAACCTCCCATAGCCCTGCACAGGTTGATCTACACCATGTGCTGTAAATGGCTTCAATAAATACCTCATGAATGACATTGCAACTGCAGGAAACTGGTCATCTTGGTGCTCAAGTTGAGCCCCAAGTGTTTCTCTCTAACTTGCCAATGACGGGGCGGGGGCTATTTTCAAGGTCCATAGGGACCGCCTAATGTCGAGAGAATTGTCTATGGCCTCCCCCAAACACACTGAGGCTTTTACCACAGGTGATATCATCTTTCCACTCAGGATTATGTAAGTGTCCCCTTGTCCTGAGGAAGTCCCAAAGGCATTGAATAAATGTCATCTGTTAGGGGATTTGTTAACACTAAGGGAAATTATTCAAAAGAAGCAATTGGGAAATAATCATTTACATTTTCTTTTAGGTCTCTGATATGAGTTGCAGTCCTTTTACATATAATACTTAAATGATTACATGTCCCAAATAGTATTTTTGAAGATATTAAGAAAGTCAGCTTATGAACAAACTATCGATAAAAGACTAATGATTGAATTCTAAGTATTCATTTACAAACTCACTTATAAATTAACTTAGGAGAATTTATAAACTCCTTTCAGTTACAGATATATACGTAGGAAATACTTATTTTCAGACTGTCGTCATTTCTCTGGTCTTGTGCATTTAAATAGATATCTCCCAAATGTTTAGTCTTACCTTTTAGAAGGAGGCATTTACTCCCATGTTACTAAAGAAACTGGACTGTTGAATTCAGAAAGTTGGCAAAAAAAAGTTTAAGCAATATTACATAAGAAATATTTTCCTGGACCTGCATCTCATGTCTGCTTGTTCAAGGTATCTTATAGAGCAGATTTTGAGCTATGATAACTACATTCCTGGCATATGTCAGACCCTCTATAATTTCAATTAGTTAAGCTGTATTTTTACTGAGTGCCTACTATATGACTGGGATAATTTGCTGTTTTTATTTTAGGTACTGAGAACAAACAACAAACGGGAAACCTCAGACTATTGGAAGCTTATGCTTTATTTCCAATAGACTTGGCAAGAAAAGAAATATTTCACTACTGCTTGGCTCAGATGACTGGATGGTGCACTGGCTAAGTCAATTTGGATAAAGAATTATTAAGAAATAATACTATAAGGGACTAGGTCTTGCGGGATCAATTCAGTAAACAATCTGACCTGAGAAGAACCTTTCAGTACCTAACTGAAAAGATGTAGCCTTGGGAACAGACACACTGAGAGAGATTTTTGCTGTCTTTTCTATCTAACCCCTGAAACCCACAGTGGGCACAAATGGGTGGCAGGCAGGACTTATTCTAATGAATGACATAACACTAGGGATCAACTGTCTACTCCATGAATTACAGGAACTCTGCTTTCATTAGAATGGAAAATGGAGTTTTGACCATGCAGTGTGTTAATCTTAGTAAATGAGCACAGTTAAGTGAGTCCAAATTCCAACTTGATTTGTTCGGTTTGTTACTAAAAGACTATGGATTGTCATGGGGAATACTTGCTTCTCCAAGAAGCTTACAAAAGTGCCCACTGACAGGGTTAAGATGGCAGATAATCACCTAACGTCTATATGTATTCGTTTGACTCATCCATTATAAAAAGTGATTATTTTTTTCCTGGAACATGGCACTTCTTCGTATCTTTTAAAAAAAGGAAAATTATGGGGTATTTTTTTTCGAAGTGCAGGCTCATTAACCCCAAATTATCAGTCTTTCTTACAAAGGACATTATCTACATGGGAAACTATATATGTGGGTGTACACTGACAACTGTACATTCTCATAAGTAAGTTTTTGTATATATTTAAATAACACGATTTAATTGGGAAATTTCCTATGCCACTTTTGAAACTATATTACTTACATTAGAGATCACAAGGGAGTAACTGGGTTAGTAACCAGTTTATCACATTAAAATGTATTTTTAATGTATGCTAATTTCAAAAGGCTCATAGGAGAATCCACATGCTTTAGTGGTCTGCACACAGTATTGGGAAGAATGGCTTGGGAATGACTTGCACATCTCTCTCTGGGCAAGGCACTGAATTCACTGGCTCTGCGTTTCCTCATTTATAAAACTGCAGCTAATACATATCTTCTGTACAAAAAAAATGTTATTTACACAAACAAGGACGTTGAGCCTAGCAATGTTAATTATAACATTATTCACCTTCAGAGTCTTAAAAAAACAGAATTAAAAACTTCTTAGGACATGATTGACTCAAGTATGTGAAGATTTAAACATTTTTTAGTAATATCTGGCATACATTCTTAATTAAAATCTCAGGATACAAAACTTGTGAGTAACTCAAGTTACCTAGAACCCATTTATTACTGAGAACTGATGTTCGGAGTGGCCTGAGGAAAAATCTTTATTTTACACAGGAAACCACTGGAGGCCCAAGGACGTTAAATACTTTTCCTAAAAACAAGGGGCTGATGAACAACTAAGCCATAACCGGAAGGTCGATTTTCCAGGCGTTCCTCCTTTGTCCCCTCTCCTATTATGTATTTATTATTTAGAGAAACAGCAAGATAATAAGGGAAACACTGGCCTTCAAATATTAATCTATCCACTACCAATGAAGAGTAATTATTCCACGACAGCTTTTGAGCAACAGGAACTGTGATCATTTGAAGTGAATTAGTAGTAATTTCCAAAAGAGTCAGGCCCATTCAAGATTGCCAGAATTCCCTTTCAAGTGCTGAGAATCCGGGGAAAAGGGCGTCCTTGTGAGGCCTTTGGGGCAACGAATGAACCGTCCAACGGAAGGATTTCTAGTTTACACTCGAGAGCACGAGGCGCGTCGAGCGGCAGGGCTCGGGGAGCGTGGGGCGGTGGCTCCGGGACCCCCTCTCACTCCCCCGGAGCCCGCGCCGCCCGGGACCCGCTCCCAAACCCTCCGACACTCGGGTCCGCGTACCCAACCCCCGGCGGGAGGCGCCTCCCCGGGACCAGCCTCGGCCGCGGGCAGGGGGCGGGCGCTCGGGGGTCGCGGGTACCGGGCAGGGACGGCGTACCTCCGACTCGGGCGTGGTTCCCGCCGGAGTCATCCCCGCGGGGGTCGTCCCCCCGGGAGTCGTCCCCACAGACGCCGCCATGATCCAGCCGCCGTACGGCGGCCCCTCGTCGCTGGGGCAACCGGGGCGGGGCCGGGGTCGCTGGGCTGGGGAAGTGAGCACCACGCACAGCGGCTTCCGGTCCGGAACCGCGTCCCCAGCTGGGAGAGGGTTGGGACCTGGTGGCGTTGGGAGCGGGAGACCCGGGTCCGGCCGCTGCGGGGCGCTCTGCCGGGAAGGCCCGCGGCGGTGCCTTGAATCACCGAGTAGAGACAGACTCGTTCCTTTCAGTAAGAGTGAAAAAAAAGAAAAAAAAAAAAGAAAGCAGTTTAAACGAACTAGTGTACGTGGAAGTGACCACTGCGAACACATAGCAAGTTTTCAATAAGTATAAAAGTGAGATATATTATTGGAATTGACGATTGATATTTGATATTAAGGAATTGTTATTTTAAAGTGTTAGGAGGTTATTGTCATGTTTACAAGGAAAAACCGTCTTTATCTTCTAGAGACAACATGCTGAAAGATTTAGTGATGATGAAATGGTAAAATGCCAGCGATTTACTGCAAAATCATGACGGGTAGATGGATAATGAGTGGAGGTATAGTGGAAGAATCAAGACTGGGTACATGGAGGGGGTGTGGTCATTATACTATTGTTTCTACTTTATATATATTTGAATTTTTCCGTAATAAAAACATTGAAAAACAATACATTTAGTAATAGTATAAGTAGTCTTCTCTGGATGATAGTACCTGCTTTGATAATGAAATGTGCTTTGCTTATATTAACCTGTGTGGGAGTTGCTATGCAGGAAGCTTACTGCAAAAAATCAGACATTATTTAAATGCTTCACTTTCACCATCTGTAAAATGAGATAATGACAGTGTCCGCCTCATTGCATTACTGTGAGGATTTAACATGTTAATATATGGGAATGTTTAGAATAGTATCTGGTACCTGTAGTCAGATATTATTAGGATTAGTATTAGTTTGTACGTTTCTCTTGACTTTAGTCCACCCTGTACAACACCTGCCAAAATAATATTTCCGTCATAGACTTCTTACATTTGCCCACTGCCTTTCAAACCAAATTGAACACTTTAGCTTTATATAACCTCATGATAATTGTGCCTTTCCTTGTCTTACTGTTAAGATTTTGCACACAATTTGTACTAACTGGTGTTTATGAATTGTCTCTACTTCTGTATATGTTTGATTAGTCTTTTAAGTGGACTGTGGAGTCCTCCTTTCCTTGATATTTTCATGCCTAAAGAAAATGGTTTAGCTCTTAGTACAGAATATTCACTCAACAATGAGTTTATGATTTCTAACACTGTTTAAAAAGAACTATGTTAGACTTCCTCAGGTAGTGAAAATATAGTCCATTTTTAGTGATTGCCAGAGTTAATACTTAAGTGCTACCACCTTACAAACTCATTACAATGCTTAATTATTTGATTTTTTCCTTCTGATCGCTACTTCAAAGAAATGGAAAACAAAGGGTCATCTTCTGCTAAGTAAGAACCCTTCACATTCTTTAAATTTAGCCTTTGGTACATTGCTAAAGCATTTATTTCTCTAAACTGTAGTTCTAGTTTTCTCAGATGTCTGATTTATTTTCCTGGCTTTTAATTGTTCTGCCATCTCTTTGACAGTTTTTATGTTTTCTTCACCCCTTTTTGGTTTTGGACCCTGGAGCTAGATGGAGGACTCCATTAAAGATGGAATCAATTCTAACAGTGACAGGAGGGTTACCCCAGGGAGGGGGGAATTGTTTTGTAGGAATTTCAATTTTACTGTATTTAATATCATAATTTATTGGAGAAGTCAGTTTTGAGGAGGTAATTTAATTTTACGGGGCACAATTTTTTTGCCCAGTAAGGAGTGGTGTTGAAAACCCATTAGCCTGAAGGTTACTTTTAATTTGCACAAGTTGAAGCTGATTTTAGCTTCTCACTTCTTTTGTAAGGAGGTGCCAACAAGAAAGACACATCTCAGTAGGTGATATGCTTTCTTACATGGAAAGGTCAGCTAAGTCTTCCTTCTCAAGTCTCTTTTGAAGATAAAGGCTTCTCACTGAAGCCTGAAAATTCCATTCCTTATCTTGGTTTATTGTTTTAAGGCTAGCAGAGAAAAGGAAACATATGGGTCTGGTAGTTTACAATTATTTTCTTTTAAAACACCTCTGACTTTTAGCACATCACAGTGAAATATGGGGTAGCTTGATACTATTATTTGCTCAATTAGATTGGCCCTTGTTCTAATGAAAGTACTCCAATCTACACACCTATAAACCTATGAGTAGCAGATTTTACAAATGGAATCAGATTTTCTTGAAGAGGGATATTTTCATAATTTTACCAATTGAGGTATTGGATGTTTAAAATAAACCATACCAGAGAAACATTTAGGAAAGGGCTAGATAATTTTATAATGGGTATTGATGGTCTGGTGTGGCAACATAAGACAATGAAAACCGATGGTGAGATTTCAGCTGTCTTCTTAGGGTAGGGAAACGTTTCTACTCCACTCATGATTTGTGTGTTACTGGCTCATTTTAAGTATAAGTGAAGTTCTTTAACAATAAATGAAATAATGTCACTAATGAGATTAATGACATAGTAGTAGTTCTAACACTGGGATTCCTGAGGTCTTCAATCTATTAGGTGACACCTGTGATAGTCTAAGAGGATCAGGCTGGAAAAAATTCCAATTTGAAATAGTACTGAGAGACCACAAAACTGTGGAGGTGGAATTTAGATAACACTCTGTATTCAAGCCTTCAGATACATTTGTTAGATGTAGAAAGAAAAACTATAAGAAGCATTTTAATTTGTGAATAATCGCCTTCACTCTTGGTTACATATTTAATTTTTAGCCAAGAAAGTATTCCAATTGCTAATCAATTTTGAAATATATTTCATTTTCTTAACCTTTACATAATTCTCAAATCTGGTCTTCTCATTTCAATCAAGTGCCTTAATCTGTTTAAGATATAATTGAGAACATTTTAAAGTCTCACCTTAATAAAGCACTTTTAGGAGATGGCATAGTAAACCTACTGCAGTAGAATGCATTCTATGACTGACTATTATTGGTGGCGGGGAGGGGAGTGTAATGATTTTCAATTAACAGTTGGTATGATTTTGACCTTGTTCATGTAATACTGTGTCCTGTCTTCAAAACTCTATATGCTCCCATGGTGGACATATCTGTTATTCTTTCTCTCTCCAGTTATTCCCTTTATAGTGGATCCTTAGGCCCTTCAGATGAAAATTCTGTCTTTTTCCCAAATCAGAAAATACTCTCTTTTCCTAACCCTCTTTTTTTTTTTTTTTTTTTTTTGGTATGGGGGGGG
>NW_020175199.1:1898043-1957768 GCF_003031525.2 Neophocaena asiaeorientalis asiaeorientalis
CACCGGTGTGGCCTCTCCCGCCGCGGAGCACAGGCTCCGGACGCGCAGGCTCAGCGGCCATGGCTCACGGGTCCAGCCGCCCCGCGGCACGCGGGACCCTCCCGGACCGGGGCACGAACCCGTGTCCCCTGCATCGGCAGGCGGATCCCCAGCCACTGCGCCACCAGGGATGCCCCCCAGAGCCCTCTTTAAGTCAGTTTTGTAACTTGTTCCTTTTCTTCCTGATAATCTTTAAAAAAAAAAAGAATAATCTTTAAAAAAAAAAAAGAAAGGGTCTCTTACTCATCACCTCCATGCCCTGCAATTGGTCTCTCACCTCCTTTGCTCTCCTAAAGCTCTCGTCTCAAGGGCTGCCCCTGGGTCCTGTCTTCCTTGCCGTGTGGACATTCTCTGTTTGTCCCTAATGTCCACTTCCTGCCTTCTCCACTTGACCTTGTACCCTGGAAGGCTGACCCATCAGCTGGATTTGCCAAGTCCCTCACCCTCAGACTTGTGATTGGGTTTGGCCAGTGGGAACACCATCAGATTAATGGTAGGAAAGTGAGGTCAGGGTCATTTATTCTCCCTGTTTCCTTCCTGCAGGATTACAAGTTGGGAGTGGCCGGGTTCCTACACCAAAGGACTTGATGGCTGCTGCTGGCCCCTCAGCCCCTCCATCCCCTCTTCAGGCCTAGGGGTAGTGATGGCTGCCCCCTGCTGCTGAGCCCCCGGCTGCTTCCCCATCCCTTGTTGGTTTCCCTGATGTCTGCCCTCGTGTTTATACATAGCTCCGTTACCAAAATTCCCTCAGTTCCCACCTTTGTGCCATCTGTTTCCTGTTGGTACCTTGGCTGACATCAGCAAAAATTAACTCCAAAACATTTAATGTGGAAGACTAAGCCTGGCTTGATCAACACCATTGCTGTCCTCCACTTAGTTGTTGTGCAATGAGCAGTACTGTCTGTAAGTGACCTTGAGCAGTTACCCAGGTAAGACTGTATCTCACTGCCATCCATTCTGCATGTGGAGGAACTGATGGTTTGCCTCAGGACTCACAGCCAACAGGGGGGATTAGAACTCCCCATAGGTCCTGTGCTATCCATGTCCTGGGCAGCTGTCTGTCCCAGGCTTGACAAGACTTCTTTAAAACTTGCCCTATAAAAAAGGCAAAATAACAGATCACCTGGGCCCCTCCATCCCTCTCCATGGATGATGAGGGAGTGTGGGGGAGGAGCAGTGCCTTCCTCTTCGCTTCTTGTTGATCCTTCAAGGTTTGACCTTTTGCAGTAAAACCTCCCCTGTGCCCTGTGGTGTTGGGGAATTCACCTGGAAACTGGGAGGGACACACCTGGCAGGGGAGCATGCTTGTGACAATGCATGTCATTCACAGATTCACTTCTCCCTGCATGTGTAGATTTATAATTTGCACATTAATTATTTTCATTTAAAAATTGTTCTTTATTGTAGCATTTACATTAGTATTTTTACCACTCGTTTTACACCTCAGGGAACTACTTTTGAGTCCTTGATCCATATTTATGGACTAGTAGTTTAATGCAAAAAACAAGTTAACAAACCTAAGCAACGATACACACCTTAAGTGAAAATGCTTCCCCTGAAAAAACCTGCACCGTTTCCAGAACGTTCATCCAGGCAAACGGATGCAAATTCCTGAAGTGCAAGCAGAATCTTTAAACACATGATTTGAGTTAGTCATAAACAATTTTTGTGAAACTCAAAATTTATCCAACGTTTTACATTTGTGAAATATGTATGATCAAAACAGTTTCACTGATTTTTTTTTTTTCCTCCTAAGACTGCCTAAAAGTGACTGGGTGCCATTTAATTAATGGCAGGGGGCTCCATTGCACTTTGAAGATATTTTTGAGAAAATTTATCCTGGGGGTTCTGGGAAGGGCCTTGGCTGAGCAAGTATTGCCCCCTTCTCTGTGCTGCCTCCCGCCCCACTCTACTTTTAAATATAGCAAGTCTAATTTTACCTGTTTTACATAATAGCTTTCTTGTGAATTTAGGATTTTGAGCTTTAAAAAGTTTGAAAGCCATTAGGTAATCTCTAAGGAAACTTCATCTCTGAAAATTCTAGTACAATATAATTTCCCAAAGCATTCATAGGCTGAAATGATCACTTTGGCAAACACACAGTATTACTGTTATTAAACATTTCTGATGTATATGCGTGTTTATGGTTCTAGGGAAGGAAAATAACATTCATTATCTCATTTAATCATCAGAATCCACTGTCATGGTATTCCACATAGCATTGCTTTTGATCGAGGAACAGTGGAATGGCCTTTTGAAGACTCAGTTACTTTGCAGGCCTGGGGCAAGGTTATCCAGATGGTTGTACATGCTCTGAATCAGCATCCAATATATGGTATTGTTTCTCCCACAGTCAGGATTCATGGGTCCAGGAATCAAGGAGTGGAAATGGGAGTGGCACAACTATTACTACCTTAATGACCCACTGGCAAAATTTTGCTTCCTGTTCCCATGTCCTTATTCTCTGTCAGCCTAGAGGTCTTAGTTCCAGAGGAAGGAATGCTTCTACGAGGAGACACAACAATGATTCCATTGAACTGGATGTTAAGACGGCCACCGAGCCACTTTGAACCCCATACTTCTGAATCAACAGGCAAAGATGGGACTTACAGTGTTGGCTGGAGTGATTGGCCCTGACTACCAAGGGGAAATTGGGCTACTACTCCACAACAGAGGTAAAGAAGAGTATATCTTGTATATAGGAGACCCCTTAGGGCCTCTGTTAGTATTACCAGGCCCTGTGATTAAGGTCAATAGAAAAATACCAAAACCCAATCCAGGCAGGACTACTAATGGCCCAGACCCTTCAGGAATGAAGGTTTAGGTCACCCCACCAGATAAGAAACCATGACCAGCTGAAGTGCTTGCTGAAGGCAAAAAGAATATGTAACAGGTGTGGAAGAAGGTAGTTATAAATACTACCACCGCTGATGAGTTACAGAAACAAAGATTATAATTGTCATGAGTATTTTCTACTTACTTTGTTATGAATGCGTTTGTGTGTGTGTGTGTTTTCTTTCCTCTCTTATTCCCTAATGTAATATAAGGTGTATTGGCTTTATATCACAGTATTTATGTATTATTAATTTTACATCACTGTTTTCAAGTTACAGGATATCAAGAAGACTAAACAGAAAAAACAAAAAGACAAAAACTCTCTGTCTGCTCAAAAATTCCATTTTAATGAGGTACTAAACCTAGATTCCATTTCAAGACATAAGAACCCACTAATTAGTATATTGGAAGGCTTTTTGTGTATGCAAATTTGAGAACTTAAGATCTGCAAAGAGCCTGATATTATATGTGATGTTTCTTTGACTGGAAATCATATCCTACTGGTTGATGGTTAATAGTTTATTAGAAAGTGATAAGTGCTATGGGGAAGAACAGAGCAGCTTGAAGGGAGATCAGAAGTGTGGGGTTGGGAGAATCTGTGCATATTGAAATTTCAAGTAGAATGGTCAGGATAGGCCTTGGAAAGAGATGACAACTGAGCAAGCTTATCATCACCATTATCATATCTAGCATTCTGGCTAACTGCTTTCTGTGCATTTCTTATTTAACTTTCATAACAGACATAGTCACTGAAGCTTCAAGAAGTTAATTATTTACCCCGTGTAACATAGCTATTTAGTGGAGGCTATGGAATTTAAATTCAGGACTGTGTGATCAAGGGCCACGTTGTGCATCCTGTACTGTGTCTCAAAGCAGTGGTTTCCTAACTGTATTTGGAGGTTGCCGTGACATTTGATTTCACGTTAGTTTTTCAAAGCATCTATTGTTAGCCATATCTTTAAAACTCGGTTTAAAACCATGTACTCAAATATATAATAATTCACATGTTGACATATTGGAGGGTCTCAACCTATTAAACTAAGGGTTAGGTACTTTTTGCACATGTGCAAATGTTTTCCCACTTCTGTGCATATATTTGAACATTGTACAAATGTTTCATTGTCTAGGAATGTTTAAATTTTGCATGATTAAGAAGATTCAGGTGTTAGCAGGCCTGTTCAACATAAAATTGTAAAACAGCTCGTGTAGCACAAGGTAGGATCGGGAATGTCTGCTGATTGCGTGCTCTTATCATAGCGGAATCATTGACAACTCATTGAAAAAAAGAACAAATAACATGTTTATATAATGTCATATGAATGGTAATTCTAGCACCATTGGTTAGGTTCAGATGCTTTTCTGCCTGACTTATAATTGAGATATATATATATAATTGCTTTTATTTTAAGCTCTGAATTACTTAATCGAAGAATATCCTGAGACTACAGGGAAGCTTTTTCTTTATTTTAATCTACCATCTGCAATTACTTAATGTAGGTCAAGTTTTTAAATTAATATTATGAAGCCAAGTCAGAATATTGGAATAAATTCAATATTGAGACTGACATGGCTGGAATAGTCTCATTATGTTAGTTTTTATAGTTAGAAACAAATATATGTTATACTAAGTAAATATGTTTATAGTTATAATAAATGCATGTTAAAATAGACTATATACCATACATTTATATAAATAATATAATACTTCATCTATTTACATATAGAAGCTTAATTTTTAAAAATTCAGTAGGAGGGATATAGGTTGAAATCTATTGATATAAACATGGAAGTAGTTTCTATAATGACAATTACCTAGGGAATTAAGAAATAACGTAGACTGTGCCCATAGTTGCCCTAAATGAAACTAGGAAATACTGCTCCATTTAAATATAAATAGTCCAATAAACAATGTGTTTTCTCTCATTTATTTTAATCTATATAATCGTGACATCAAGGAAACAGAATAATATAAAAACCTTCATGATTTCATTACTCAGTCGTTGACTTTAGGTGACTGAACTTGGAAGGAGGTGATTGCTGGGGTGTTGGTGGTAAAGGGACAATTCACTCGAGTTTGAGATTGCCACTGCTGTGCCTACAGGTCTCCAAACTTTACCCCTTACCCCTCAACTCACTTGGGGACTTACACCTAAAGTTCACCTTCTTATGTAGGCAGAATGTAAGTTGTTTTCTGCGAGGAATATGAGAGGTGGGCATTCATAATATTTATTTCCATGAGTATTACTTTAGCCACTAGAGAAAATTATCTTCAGTGGTCGATTAATATGTTGAAAATAGCTACATTTATATGGAAGCCATGTCTTCATGTGGAAAGACTGAGAAAAAATATTAACCCAAAATTTGTATTGAATTAGTGGAATTATTGAAAAGGATTGAGGTAATAAGAAAAACAAAAATGCCCCAACTAGAAAAATAGACGAGGGTGTGTACTGGCACATCTTAAAAGAAGAAACATTAATGAAAAGAAACACATGAAAAAGGTTCAACCTCAATAAAGAGAAAAGAAATGCAAGTTAAAACAATCATAGTATCTCTTGCCAATCAAAATTCACAAATTCTCAGGTACTTCTTGTGGGCCTGTGAATTAATAGAGTTTCTGGAAGTTCATATGACAATATGCATAAAGATTCGCATACTCCTTGATCTGGAAATTACATTTTTAGAAATGTGTCCTATGGACATAATCATAAATATCTGAAAAACTCATGTGTAATTTTTTGTATAACATTGTTTATAATCGTGGGGTTGGGGAGAGAAATAAAATAATGTCAAATAATGGGGCAAAGCTAAATTGTTAGATCCATAGAAGGAAATTCTATATGGTTATGAAGTATCATGTTTGAGAAATTGTTCATGATTAATAAAAAGAAAGCACAGCACAAAGATATACACAGCATGATACGCATTTATGTATCTGTCTGTATACATATACTAATATATATGTATAATACATATAGTATGTATTATATACATATTTAGTAAAAGAACTGGAGGAATGTTCACTAAAATATGTGGTGTCTTTGTCTTTTTTTTGCTTATTCGTACTTTGCAAATTTTCCATAATAAACAGGCAGCATTATTTTTTACTTTTTAATGGAAAATTTCAGACTTACACAACAGTACAGAGAACAGTATAATGAACCTCCGTGTATCTATCACTCCATTTCAACAACTATCAACCAAAGTTTAAAAAAAAAATTTTTTTTTGAAGTTCAATTACCCACAAACCATTGTACCCAAAGCTCCTGGAGCTACTTACTGTGATTCTTCATGGAGGATTTCTCATATCTTCCCTCAAAAAATATTTTGTTTCCACTGCCCAAATCCTGTTTCTAAAACATTGGCTTAGTCACCAAAAATTTTTGTTAGAGAAAGCTCAAAGCATTTCAGTGTTGTTAATGAAAATAATCAATAATGTGATTTTTAATTTTTTTACCAAAGTAAAAGCCAAATCTCTGTTTCTGGCAGTTTATCCCTGTTTCTCTGGATATATAAACAAGAAGCTTATGAAAACTGAGATCCAAAAGGCGACGTGGCTGGTTGTGTGAGGTCCTTGCATCTCTTTCTTCATTTAGTTTAGGGATTAGGCAGAATTTGGTAAAGCATATTTAAGTTAAAGGGTCCATACACTCTGCGATCAGTTTTGGGGAGCACTTGCATTCTTGAATTCAGAATCTGAAATACAGAATGTGCTGTGCAAGCAGATGTTGATAAGCAGATTTTAGGAGAAGTTAAGAGCCAGCCATGTCTGCTCCAAAGGATTATGTGCTTCCATGCAAAAAACAGATTCCCACGAGTTTAAATATTTTCCCCACTGAAGAATGAACGACCCAAAGAGGTGCAAAAAACACCATCTAGTATGTTTATAGCTAAAAACCTCTCTTCCAGACTCCTGTTTCTGTATCAGCTTTAAAGGCACATTTTCACACTGTATGTTAGTGGGAGTGTGTGCATTTTGATGGACTAACTCCTCTGGTGAACTTTCAATGTG
This sequence comes from Neophocaena asiaeorientalis asiaeorientalis, assembly GCF_003031525.2. Lineage (NCBI taxonomy): Eukaryota > Metazoa > Chordata > Mammalia > Artiodactyla > Phocoenidae > Neophocaena > Neophocaena asiaeorientalis. The sequence goes on from NW_020175199.1 coordinate 1,904,930, forward strand.
TGCTATTTTTTAAAATCCTAGATAACTTACTTTTGGAAAGTGGAAAATTGTTTATTTCTTTTAGTTCCATAAGGCCCAATACTATGCTTCCAATGCACTCAGTAGAGCTGGACCATAAAAATAATAAATGTGTGACAACATGAATATAAACATAATAAATGTCATGCTTTCACGTGGCAAATTGTCAATATGTATTGACATTTGTTCTTATGGCATCTATTAAGGCCACACCATATTTATTAACTCTGGGTTGATTACACTGCTCCATTAGCTTGGTAATTTCATTTTAGTTTGAGGGATTTTAGCTGCTGAATTAGTTTAAATTTTATGCACAAGCCCAGAAGTCCTTGGGCAGTGAACACATTTCATATATATAAAATAAATAATTAACGAAGAAAAGTTGTTTTGGAGAAGCAGAAAACAACAGAATCAGGATCAGATAACTTTTTAATGACACAAACTGAGAAACTGCTCATTGAGATTATAGTCACAAACTGTCAGGTATGTTCATAGGCTTTTTAGTAAAATACTTTAGAGTAGAAATACTTATATCAGAGGGAAACATTACTTCAGTAAGAAAACAGATATTGAGCCCACCTGGCCAGTGTGAGCAATAAAGGAAGATACATATAAGGCACAAGGCTGAGTAAATCTGTTTCTGAACTGATTTTAAACATGACATTGCAGAAATTTCATGAGAAACATGTTCCCCTTCTGATAAATCCCACAAAAGTTGCCAAAAAGACTAGTTAAGAGAGAATATGTTGGCTGAAGTCTTTGTAACTGAGCAGGACCCTATGGGACTTTCCTGGGGTAGACCCCTCCCCCATATCCTCTGCTTTAGCTCCTCTCTGAAGTACCTGGATAATAGTATCTGATGCACATCTCCTGAGTTGTTTTACAGGTACTAAAACCCCTACCAAATGGAGGGAATTAACTACTGAATGACCACGAGCGCCATAGCCCCAGACCTACTGGGATCCCTAGGACTGATAACGTTAACACCTGTGACACCGCCCTGTTACCTCTCCATCAACCAATCAGAGAGTTGCGCACGAGCTGATCACGTACCCTGGCTCGTTCCGCCCCCGCCTTGCCTTTAAAAGTGACTTGCCGGAAGAGTTCGGGCTTTTCGAGCGTTAGCTGTCTCGGACTTTTAGTCCTGCCGGAAACGCTGCACTTTGCTTCACTCCAACCCGGGGACAGTAGGTTGGTTTTACTGCGCACAGGCGAGTGGACCCAAGTTTGGTTTGGTAATAATTTTGGTACCCAAAGTGGGCGACGGTCCCTAGTGCGTGTCTCCCCTTGGCACATTGACCCTGACTAGTGGTGGCTCCCAGGACCTGTCCAGCAGCTACATAAGCATCTTTTCCTCAGGAATGGTCCCCAGCTCTTGCTGCCACATTGGCCTCCTTGGCCCACAGAGCTTCTGTGGTGAAGAAAACAAGGCACTCGCATTGGCCGCTTGAGACGTCTTTGGTGAGTAATGGTTCTCGCGTGTGATGACACCACGGTATCCTTCCCTATTGCATTGCCCTCGCCTACGGCAGAGCATTGGTTGGGATTTTCCCTTTTGGACAGTCATTTTGGCTTCATCTCCGATGGGGCATTAGTTAGGGTTCTCCCTTTTAGATAAAGCATGGTCACACGGCTGCATCTCTGACTGCTGGAGCATTGGTTGTACCTCCCCCCTCCCCTACACTGGTAACCACTAGTTCTCTATATCTGTGAGTCTGCTTCTTTTTTGTTATATTCACTAGTTTGTTGTATTTTTCAGATTCCACATATAAGTGATATGGTATTTGTCTTACTCTGACATTTCACCTAGCATAATGCCCTCCAAGTCCATCTATGTTGCTGCAAATGGCAAAATTTCATTCTTTTTTATGGCTAATACTCCATTGTATATATATATAAATAATGCTGCTGTGAATATAGGTGCATGTATGTTTTCGAATTAATGTTTTTGGCTTTTTTGGATACATACTGCTGGGTCATCTGGTAGTTCTATTTTTAGTTTTTGAGAAATCTCCATACTGTTCTCTACAGTGATTGCACCAATTTACATTCCCACCAACAGTGTAGGAGGGTTCCCTTTTCTCCACACCTTCTCCAGCATTTATTGTTTGTAGACTTGTTAGTGATGGCCACTCTGACAGGTGTGAGGTGATACCTCATTGTGGTTTTAATTTGCATTTCCCTGATGATTAGTGATGCTCAGCATCTTTTCATGTGCCTGTTGCCCATCTGCATTTTCTCTTTGGAAAAATGTCTATTCAGTTCTTCTGCCCATTTTTTAATCAGGTGGTTTCTTTTGATGTTGACTTGTATGAGCTATTTATATATGTTGGATATGAATCCCTTATTGGTCATATCATTAGCAAATATTTTCTCCCATTCAGTAGGTTGTCTTTTCATTTTGTCAATGGTTTCCTTTGCTGTGCAAAAGCTTTTAAGTTTAATTAGGTCCTATTTGTCTATTTTGCTTTTATTTCTTTTAGGAAATGGACCCAAAAAATACTGCTGTGATTTATGTCAAAGAGTGTTCTGCCTATGTTTTCCTCTAGGAGTTTTATAGTATCCAGTCTTACATTTAGTCTTTAATCTATTTTGAATTTATTTTGTATGTGGTGTTACAGAATGTTCTAATTTCATTTTTTTTACATGTACCTGTTCAGTTTTCCCAGCACCATTTATTGAAGAGACTGTCTTTCCTCCACTGTATAGTCTTGCCTCCTTTTCATAGATTAATTGACCATAACTGTGTGTATGGGTTTATTTCTGGGTTCTGTATCTTGTTCCATTGGTATATGTGTCTGGTTTTTGATGACTGCAGCTTTGTAGTATAGTCTGAAGTCAGGGAGTGTGATTCTTCCAGCTGTTCTTAAGATTCTTTTGGCTATTCAGGGTCTTTTGTGTTTCCATACAAATTTTAATATTATTCTAGTTCTGTGGAAAATGCCATTGATATTTTGATAGGGATTGCATTGAATCTACAGATTGCCTTGGGTAGTATGGTCATTTCAACATTGATTCTTGTAATCCAAAAACACAGTATATGTTCCCATCTGTTTGTGTCTTTAATTTTACCAGTGTCTTATAGTTTTCAGAGTACAGGTCTTTTGCCTCTTTAGGTAAGTTTATTTCCTAGGTATTTTGTTCTTTCTGAGGCAATGGTAAATGGGATTTTTTCCTTAATTTCTCTTTCTTATACTTTGTTAGTGTACAGAAATGCAACAAATTTCTGTATGTTAATTTTGTATCCTACAACTACTGAATTCATTGATGAGCTCTAGTAGTTTTCTGGTGGCATCTTTAGGACTTTGTACGTGTAGTATCAAATCTATCTCAGATATGTCTTATGTTGATTGTACCTAGGTTTACTGAAAGTCATTAAGTTCATAATATGTCTTTTACAGAGTTTGTCAGCAAAAGAAAAAAGTATCATTTTCAAAAGGTATAAAATAAAGGTAAATAAGAGTTTGCAGGTGAACTCTTAGAAATAATTATGTTTTGGGTATGTCTGTCTAAAATACTTTCTCTAGATTTTTGGCAACTTGTGTTTTACTAAGTTAAATGATGAAAATTTATTGAACATCTAGGTCATTTCAAATAGAGGTTATGAAATATGTTCATACATTCCCACTGGAAAGTACAGGTATGAGTTCACAATTGCTTGCTTCTTGGTATTTGCTAGAGATTAAGGTTTTTAGGGGTTAAAATTATATGTAATTAAAGCAGCTAAAATAATAAGGGAAACATTTCAGTATGCCAGGTGTGAAAACACATTTTTGTCAAAGGGAAAAAAAGGGTAATTTTATGCTACAGTTGTTTGTTTCTGGATAAAAGAATAAGGGACCAACTAATATGGATACAGGAAGTTATGGAAGGTTTGTAGAAACAGAGCCCTGAAAAAGGAGTTTTGTGCATGGTCGGGCTGGGATTAGATTAAATTTAATGAGGTAAATGGATTTTGTTATTAGAAGTAGGCTGGTGTAGGATTAGATTTGGTTCCTCTCTGTTAAAAGAAATTTTCTTAGAATGCTGCTTTTGATAACACATTATGTGAACTTTTGAAGTGATCTATATTTGCTTTTGAAATCTTTTGTCATTTTGATTAAATGAATAAATAGTACTTTATGATATTTGACCAAGTGTTTTGAAAATTTTTGATATTTCCGACAAACTTGTTGCTTATTAAATATACCTTGTACATCTGCTTTGGCCATTGAGGAGGGGAATGGATTTAAAAGTCAAACTGAAGTAACTATGGTTCAGACATCCAAGATAAAACTAGGTGGCCATTGTGCACCCGATTTCAGACACATTCGTGTATTGCTGAGAACTTGAACTTTCCAAACCGTATCAGATCAAAGGACATCACTAGCTGTTCGCAAAACAATATATGCTAGCAGCTGCCAACTGCTACCTTATTGTCTGAAGGTCTCCTTTTGTAATCATGAAACCTTTCTCTTACTTTAGGAATAGTAGTGATAAACAAGACAGCTCAAGCTATAGTCTCCCAGCAGAAGGCACTAGATTCTTTAGATATATGCTAATACCCCTGGAGAAATTGAAAACCAAATAAATAGAATAATTCAAAAGGCTACTTGGTTATAAGATATTTGTAGAGAAGACCTGCATCATAACTTATTGTCCTGGTTGCCATCTGGAATAGAAAGATTCCTTTGGGAAATACTGCAAGGGTGCATTTTGATCATTATCCTAATTGTAATATATCTACTAATTCTCAAATGTCCGTCTGGGTGCTATGACAAAGCCAACAAAAACAGAGGTAATATTTTCATAACACAAAATATTGATGCTAAGCTTGGGACTCAAGAATTCTTTGAAATGAAAGTCAATGATTTTCACTCCTGTAATCCTGAAAAATTGACTTTGCCCCAGTTCAGTAGGAAGGATCTAGAGAGATCGTTTCCTCTCTTCCCTCAGGATTAAGAAGTAGCAAAGGGCTTCCCTGGTGGCGCAGTGGTTGAGAGTCTGCCTGCCGATGCAGGGGACACGGGATTGTGCCCCGCTCCAGGAAGATTCCACATGCCGCTGAGTGGCTGGGCCCGTGAGCCATGGCCGCTGAACCTGCGCGTCCGGAGCCTGTCCCTATGGCGCCTTCCGGGGACAGACCCCTCCCCCATATCCTCTGCTTTAGCTTCTCTCTGAAGTACTTAGATAATAGTACCTGATGTACCTTTCCTGAGTTGTTTTACAGATGCTAAAACCTCCACCAAATGGAAGGAATTAACTACTTGATGACCATAACCCCCAGACCTACTCGAATCTAAGGATTGATAATGTTAACCCCTGTGACAACACCCTGTTACCTCACCGTCAACTAATCAGAGAATTGTGCATGAGCTGATCACATACTCTGGGACTCTCCTCCCTCAACTTGCCTTTAAAAATGCTTTGCTGAAACCCCATCAGGAGTTCGGGCTTTTTGAACATTAGCTGTCCTGGACTCCTAGTCTGGGGCCCTGCAATAAACGCTGCACTTTCCTTCACCACAACCTGGGGTCAGTAGTTTGACTTTACTGCACGCAGGTGAGCGCACCCAGGTTTTGGTTCTATAACAGCTTCTTTAGCTTGTAGTCAGTCTCACCTGTATAGTATACAGAATAGTAGTCTGTGTTATTTTAGCTACTATCTATTAACAAGTCATAGGCTACACTTGAGTCTGACCTTTCAGTTCTCACTCACTAATTTGTTTAATTTATTGTCCTCTCTGAAGGCACTTAGAACATCCAAAAAAAAAAAATGTTTTAAAAGCCTTAAAAACAAATGAGTAAACACATGTTCTACTTATCATTTTGTCAGACTGAACAAAGTTCTTTGGATGTGCTCAACAGCTCCTGGATGGAGACAAACATGACCAGTTAAATAAATGAACAATTTCACTGGGCTCAGAAAGTTTCAGCAGAAGCTATTATTTTTTATGAGCATTAACTGACAAAAATCTATGTATTTGACATAACCTATGTGTCTGTAGGACACTCCCCCCCCCCCCCACCAATAAAAATTGTAGCATATGGCAGAGTCTTTACAATGGTGGGGAGATAGGCCAAAAATTATGTTTGTAAATTTCTGAAATGATTTCCAGAAACGCATTACAGGCTAAGTGCTTTATACAGTATGTATTGTTAGCAGGTGTTGTGAGTACTGTATTTCTTACAATGCTGACATTCTACTCCTTTATACTCTTTAAGGGAACAAGCAGAATAATTGGAATTCCTTTGAGAATGATTTGTTAGTTATTTTGGACCTTTATAGGGAGTAAATGGTAAATAAGAGCTGAGTTTTTGGACATTCGTATCTATTGGTTGAGCAGATTATACAGTAAATTTTAGAAAGGAAGGGCAATTTAGGCAATGATACTAACAGCTGCACAGTTATTGTGTAATAGTGGCCCACCTGGGCTGAATTGTGAATTGTAAAACAAAGCTGAATGCTTTCAGTTCCGTGATGTATTACGCTACAAGGGAAGCTCTCAGCTAAGCAACGTGTAGAGCTACTGTCAGACCATCCCTCTGCCAAATTACTAGTACACTGAAAAATGCCTACAGTGATATCAGTTGGTGAGATCATCACAGCCTGCTTCTGTTAATGTTTCCATCATTCCTGATCCCGATCTTACATCTCAGTAAATTATGTGTGGTAGTAAAGTGTTTTCTCCTCCTTCATTATATTAATTGTTGGTAGATGGTCTATTAATTAAAAAAAACCTATTCAGCTCTTTGAAATTGAAAACACATGAAGTCTTCTCCCACCTTCATCAGGAACAGTGTAATAGGTAAACAATATTTAGGCAGTGAATTACATGCTATGATTTATATATGTAATGTGCAATTATTTTAAACATAGAGGAATGTTCTTATGGGTAAAACTCAGCAAAAGTAAGCCTTCTTGCACTTAAAAATTTACTACCATATATTGTGATTGATCAGCTTTCTGTAACTTAAAGAAAAAGAAAAATTTTTCTACATCTCCATCAGGGCCCCAACTCTATTTCTTTAATTTTCCTCTATACTTTCTAGTGAGAAAGAATGGAGAATAATGGAGGCTCTAGAAACATGAGCTTTTAGAAAAAGGAGTTGAGACATTAGGAAACCATGTGGTCTTGCTGTGAATCATCTCTAATAGGAGCCAAAGAAAAGTTGGGCATTATATCAAGCATTGTTTTCTTTCCAGGTTTTGCTAAATCTGGCTAAGTTTTACAAACACTTCAGGGGAAGTTCAGAGTTCTGCATCTTATTCCTAGATCTTTCATATGACCCTGAGAAGTCACTTAAGTTTACAGACTTGTTTGAGATGGATTTTAAGCCACCTTTCAACATACATCATTAAAGAAAAGGGTTCATTTGGGTGGTTTCTCTTCACACATACTCAGAAAAAAAGCATGGAAACTATTCTTCTATTTTGATGCAAAGAGTAATTCAGATTTTTAATAAAGCCAAATGGCTGCCTGGGTAAATCTGTTAATCAGTTTTTCTCTTTGCTTGTTTTCTTTTAGTAATGTGGTTTCCATTAGACATTTCAATTCTGTTTCATTGCTGGTAAGCATCTGTTTTAAAATACAGTTAAAAATTGGTACTCTTGGTCCGATTCCAAGGGGCAAAATCAGCAGGAATAAGTAATCCCACAGCCTTAAGAAGAAACTTCTAAAGCATGAAAAAAAGTAATAAGTACTAAACTTTGAATAAAAGAGCCATAAATGAGTCTGGAAGCCTCATTTACATTGTAATGTGCATACCAGCATGATGTCATTATCAATTAGTGTGAGTGTTTTCTAACAGCCACCTATTCCGAGTATGCAGTCGTTTAGTTTACGGTTATGATTGTGGTGTGTGTGTTGGTATCAGACAGCAATGTCCATGGAAAGTATTGATAGTAATACAGAAAAAATTTATGCCAACTGTGAATCAGTCCTACTTCATTTGATGTTATTTATTGATACGAGGTAGATAGAATACCTCAATCTATGCGGATTCAATACAATAATAAAATCTGGCTGTAATATAATCTTTCTACTGTACGAGTTAAAGCAACAAATATATATATAGTCAATTTCATCACAATTTAGCTTTGTTCCTTTTGGATTTTGGAATGCTATAGTTATTGTCAGGACTCATTTCATTCTCTGTGTTTTCATGTCTCAGTCTCTGTTTACATTAGATTTTTTTTTTTTGGCTGCGTTGGATCTTTGCTGCTGTGTGCAGGCTTTCTGTAGTTGCAGCAAGCAGGGGCTACTCTTTGTTGCGGTGCACAGGCTTCTCATTGCGGTGGCTTCTCTTGTTGCGGCGCATAGGCTCCAGGCACGTGGGCTCAGTAGTTGTGGCACATGGGCTTGGTTGCTCCGATGCATGTGGGATCTTCCCAGACCAGGGCTCGAACCCGTGCCCCCTGCATTGGCAGGCGGATTCTTAACCACTGCGCCACCAGGGAAGTCCCTCTCTGTTTAGATTTTGTTTTAAGATTCCCTGTGCACTGATAAGTGAAGTTGTGTCTGACGTGTGAGGTGAGACTAACCTCTTGAGTTTAGGGTCTGTTTTTTAAAACTCTGGCATTTTGGGATAATATAGGGCAGTCTGAATGGACACTGTTGTTCTGAGTAAAGTGATCTTGATGAGATGCCATGCTTCTTAGACACACTTTCTTGGTTTTAGGCTTTTAAAATTTAATTTGTTTCTCCTTCTTTCTGTATATTATGAAATATTCCATAGCTTCCACAGCTTTGATTATTTTCGGGGCTATGATTATCATTATTGTTAACCCTTTCTGCTTTGCTGCATTTCTGTATATGAACCCAATGATTAGGAATATTTTTTAAATATATGATCTCAGAACATAAATACTTAATATGACTGAGACTCGTCAGTGACAGATATCCAGGTAACTGACATCTTTGTGACAAGTATTGCTCAATAATATTGTTTAAAAATATAAAAGCGTTACCTGAGTAATGTATACCTTGTTTTAAAAAAAAAAAGACTTAAAATGATGCTTGGTGTACCTGTGCAGTAAAGGAAAAATAGTAAATAAAACAAAACAGTAACAATAAAAAAAAAACCCGTTTCTAGACTCTGTTCTAATGAAGTATTTTTACTGGCGAGGCTGGTTTTTCTCAGGACAGTGGTATGTATACGGTCCTCTAGGCTCTCAGGCTAAGGCTTCCGGGCTTCGCTCTAATCACGCTGCAATTTGGTGATCTGTGTAATGTTCTGTGCCTCCGTTAATCACACAGTGGAAGGAATCAGCTGACTGAATCATTTGCTTTATTACGACTCCAGAAAAGTACAGCCAGTTCCTCCAGTAACTGCCTCGTGGGAACTTTGTCAGAGGGAGTATTCTGGAGGCAGACGTGTTGTGAACACCTCCCTTCAATTCCTATAAGTGGCACCAAGACATTCCTGTTACAATTCAGTTAAAAACCATGACCCTTCGGATAAGCTTTCCTAGTGGAAGTCGTTTATGCTGCATTTAATATCTTCATGGTGTTATCATGCTAAGGTACCAGGGTGGTAATTGAATGGGATGATGTACGTGCTTTGGCACGGTGCCTGGTAGATGATGAGAACTCTGCATATGCTAAGTATCCAGCGATGATGCTGGCTATTGACCATGTTCACATCACACATGACGTTTCAAATGAGCATCCACCTAAATGGCTGTTTTTGAAAACTTAGCTGTGCCCCTCCTTTCTTTTTTTCCAGCACACAAATGTGTATCCTTAAAAAAGGGCATAAAACTCTTTCCCTTCATCTCATCGTCTCTCACTGTTTCCTAGACTTTGCTCCATTAGGTGTCACTTCGGCCTCTCTTGCCCACCATCCTCTTTTCTGCAATCTGTAAACACTCTAAAGTCCCCTCCAAATCCTGTCCATAAAACATAATACTTTCCTTGATCTAAGCGCCTCTTTAAGCAGTTGACTTAGTTTGGTTCTTTTCTTCATAGCCAAACTTCTTTAAAAAGGCATCTACTTGATGTCATCTCCCAACTCCCTATATAATTTGAAAAGCAGCAAGTGGTGTGCCAGAACAAATACAGAGTGGCGTGTCCAGCAAATCTGGGACCAATTGCACATCAAGTGTTAATCAGAAAAAGAAGATGCTGTCCATCAAAGTCAGCCTCCCAGGATCTAAATTGTGAGCACAGGTTGTAAGAAATAGTCTTACATACTGTGGGGATGCCAAGAGAGGCAACGGGTGGTTTCTTTCCCCAAGCTGCTTACGAACTAGTTGTGGAGAGGACCACACACATAGAAAGGTAACAGAATGAAAGGGAGGGCCCTTGGTTAGGAGGGGAGGTGATGGCAAGATCAGAGCTGGCTCTAAAGTGTGGGTCAAACGTGGGAAGGTTGAGGAGATTCAGCTCCAGGTGAGGAAATACTACGTAAATATGGTTCGTGATGGGAAAAGATCAAATATGTTTGGTAGACAGAGATGAACAATCTGTCTAGGAAAGAAAACTCTTGTGGGAGAGTGGTGCAAGTCAATGTAAGAAAGTTAATATGCACTTTCTTCAGTAAATACGTTCCTGGAAAGTGGGAGGAAAGAAGGACTAATGTAGCTAGTTCTTTTAGAAGTAATGACAGGTGGCGCTCTCATCAATGCATGAATGCTGGAGGACCACGTTCTCCTAGTTCCAGTCTGACCTTAGTGTAAACGAGGCAATTGCCTTCATTCTTTCGGGCCTTTAGGTGATGTATCAGTGGCTATGTAAGTAATTACCTGGTACTTGCCATTTAATGTACTAACAGTGAACATGCAGTGCTACACTCGGTGCAGAATTCTGGGTCTCTTGAATGTTATTTTGATATTTGAATGCTATTCATGTGAACCCAATTTTTACTATGGACTATTTCAATAAATATCTGTGTCATGTGGTACTCCGTGGGGCAAATTTAGCGAGGAATTACGCCAAATTTATAAATTACTAGAGAGGTCTCACAGGTCCCGCATCATTTTCAAATTCTGCCAAGTTCATTAAATTGATAAAAATAGAGCCATAAATGGGTTCAATTAGCCTAACTTTCCCAGGATGTAACTTACTCTTCAAAGCTACATATCACATTTTACATGGCTGGAGGTTCATTTAATAAATGACTTCTTCTGTGCACTAGATAGGACCCAAGAGACTTGAAATTGTTCATGCGGCTTCTAGTCATCCACTGACTTCCTGTGCTTATTTATTGCTCTATGGCAATATTTTATTGATATACTGTATGTCAATTTGTCAGTTTGGGTCACTCTGTAATGCTGCAAAATATTCCTGATTTTTTTTTTTTTTACCTTCTGAAAGCCTGTGTTCCTCTAAAGAGCTTCTGTGTAATCCCCATCCATTAGTAATTTTGAGAGTTGATGGAGGAGGGGGCTACAGCTCCGGGGGTGGAAGATGTAGACAGGTTTGCTGGTTTAATGCACACTGGTAGGTGTCTGAGGAAGATGGAGTTTTATTATTGAAAACCTTAGACCAGGTCTTAGTTTAGTGACTTGATATTAGCATTTCATCCAAAACATCATCATCAGAGGGACACTGTGACATATTTATCCAACTCTGATCCTTTGAAAGCAGTCAGTCAGGGTAGAATTTCCATTTAACATCTGAATTTGACCTAGAGCTCTTGAGCCAATTTGGAAAACAGTGTATTAAGACCAAAATAATGAGACTTAACATAGAATACTCATCTTCTTCCTGATTTTCCTATTGGAAACTCAAAATCATGAAGTTATTGGCAGGAAAATGCCCAGTGTTATAAGTAACATATTTTAAAGATCTACATAATGTAATATAACGGAATGAGCCAGCAGTTGATAAGAAAAATCAGAGCTAGACCAAACAGTGTTATATACTTGGAAGCCCGTCTTATTTTTCTTGATTCTATTATAACATGGACTAATTTTCTGGGGATTGAAATTGTTTAACCATGGTTCAGAGTCCTTATAATGAAGTTATACGAGGAATATCTACTTAATTATAACTCAAAATAGATGAGTTTACTTCCATATTTAAAGAGTAAAAATGCAGTTTCTCTGAAATCTTCCTCTGATGAGGCTTACCAGATTTTACGAGCTGGAAGGGAATTTAAGAATTTTTCAGTTTACCAGGCCATTTGCAAGTTGAGGAATCTGAAACCCAGAGGTAATTGAATTACTCAGCTTCTTACAACTAGGCCATACCTCTTCTTGGAACCGCACTGCCACTTGTTTCAGGGTATGGGATTCTGAAAATTCTCTGAGATTCTACAGGTCCATTATTGTTGCTATGGTATCATTTGAGTCTTTGATTTTTTTTTTTTTTCTTGTGAGTGAGGCATATATTTCTAATAGGGATGCAAACTATTGGGTGGGTCAAAAGTTTCATTTGTTTCTTTCTGTAACATGGCTCTAGTAGCACTTAGGTGTCTTTAACTTCATTCGAAACCATTTTGTTAGATTGTACGTGACAGCTGTCATATCAGTATGCATTTAAAAAAAGACATCAAAGTTGGTGAATTTTTGTGTAGCCATTTTACTATTGGAGATGGAAGAAAGAAAGCAACATTTCGGCATATCATAGTTTATTATTTCAAGAAAGGTAAAAACGCAGCTGAAACACAAAAGAATAGATTTCTGCAGTGTACGGAGAAGGTGCTGTGACTGATCGAACGTGTCAAAAGTGGTTTGTGTAGTTTCGTGTTGGAGATTTCTCACTGGACGATGCTCCACGGTTGGGTAGACCAGTTGAAGTTGATAGCGATCAAATCGAAACAATAATTGAGAACAATCAACGTTATACCACAAAGGAGGTAGCTGACATACTTAAAATATCCAAATCAAGCGCTGAAAATCATTTGCACCAGCTTGGTTATGTTAATTGCTTTGATGTTTGGGTTCCGTGTGAGTTAAGCGAAAAAAAATCTTCTTGACCGTATTTCCGCATGCGATTCTCTACTGAAATGTAATGAAAAACGTTCCGTTTTTAAAACAAATTGTGACAGGTGATGAAAAGTGATACTGTACAACAACGTGGAATGGAAGAGATCATGGGGCAAGCGAAATGAACCACCACCAACCACACCAAGGGCCAGTCTTCGTCCAAAGAAAGTGTTGTTGTGTATATGGTGGGATTGGAAGGGAGTCCTCTATTATGAGCTCCTTCCAGAAAACCAAACAAGTAATTCCAACAAGTACTTCTCCCAGTTAGACCAACTGAAAGCAGCACTCGATGAAGTGTCCAGAATTAGTCAACAGAAAATGTATAATCTTCCATCAGGATAACGTAAGACCACATGTTTCTTTGATGATGAGGCAAAAACTGTTACAGCTTAGCTGGGAAGTTCTGATTTATCTTCCGTATTCACCAGACATTGCACCTTCGGATTTCTATTTATTTCAGTCTTTACAAAATTCTCTTAGTGGAAAAAATTTCAGTTCCCTGGAAGACTGTGAAAGGCACCTGGAACAGTTTTTTGCTCAAAAAGTTAAAAAGTTTTGGGAAGATGGAATTATGAAGTTGCCTGAAAAATGGCAGAAGGTGGTGGAACAAAAGGGTGAATATATTGTTCAATAATGTTCTTGGTGAAAATGAAAACTATGTCTTTTATTTTTACTTAAACCTAAGGCACTTTTTGGCCCACCCAATACTTGTAAGCAGTAATTCTGTTAATTACTGAGGGCTACTGAAGTTTGGATACATGATGGATTCAGAGCATGAGCTTTGCTGTCTAGCAGACATGTGTTCAAGTCCTGACTCTGCCACTTACTTGGTGACATTTGACTAGTACCTTAACCTAAGCCTGTTTCCTCATAAGAAAAATGGCTTTTGTTTATTTATTGAACATATTGAGGTGTCAATAAATATTGATCCCATTATTTATCGTTCAATAAATGCTTCTTGGTCAGTTGAATCTAGGAAAGATATCTGAGGCTATATTACTACCTCTAAAAATATTTCTTACTCTATATTATTGAAAAAGTGATACCAATAGTACTTAGAGACAAAATTTGTGAACCTGTTCAACTATGTTGCTTGTTTGTAGCTTTCTAGGTTTAGAGACTTCATGACCTCATCTGTATCATGGAGGAAAAAACAATTCAAAAGGTATCTTACTGACTTGCTAGTGAGTCAAAAGTAGGTTAGAGTTCAAGTGACGTTTGATTCAGAAATTAAACAGTGTTATCAAAGATTCCGTTTTCTTTCTGACTGTCCTCTCTGCCTGCCAAAGTGTCTGCTTCAACCAAGAAAGGCTCAGCTTTGGGGAACCAAAACCTTCCTAATTCACATTAAGCAATAAAAGAGAGATCTCCCTGGTAGTTCTCAAAGAAGAGGGTGGAAACTTAATTCTTCAGAAGTTCTCAGCAAAGACTTGTGTTTCATTGACACTTGCTGGACTCTGGTTAGTATGTCAGAGATTAGACATGCTGAGTGGTTTTAGCCAGTTAGCACCATGTCTGGTGTTGGGGATGAGTCAGCTTCTTATCAGAAAATGTTGCTGGGCTGAGGAGAGGAGAATATTCAAAAGGAAATTAGAGTCTAGTTACTAAGAGAAGAAGACAGTGGATAATGGGAAGAAGGCCAACATGTTTACTACATCTCCCTAAGGTAGTGGTATGTCCCAAGTTTGAGATAGACTGTTAGATGTAACCACAGTTCTTTATATATCATCAAATTCTTGGCTTTTGTACAGATAAATAATAGTTACGGATATAAGCACGTCAGCATGGAGATATTTAAAGAATTACACTTATTTCTATTCAAATTTTCTCAATCTCCTCCCAAAGCAGTGACCTATGGAAGAGTTTACTATCGCTGGTTGGACAGGAGGTCTAGGTTAATTATATTAAATATAGCACATTGCAGAATCTCTGGAGGGTGGTGTTTGAAACGTTGAAGCCAAAGACAAATAATTTGCATTATTTTGTACTGAAATGTAACTGAATTTCTTCTATAGAAAAAATTCGGTTTAAGTTCTTTTCTGTATCAAGGAATTTTATGTTCTCAATTCTGACATCCTCTAAACACTGTGGATCACACTGCAGGAGTGTCTGAGGATACACCATGTATCTAAGCTGCAGGAGACTAAAAATAATTATGGCTCCAAAGTCATTTGCATCCTCATGGAGAATATACAGCTCACTCATAGGAAAAATAATCATAGAACCAAATGATGCCAAGTACAACAAAATGCTACAACCAGATAATCTCAGAGAACTTTCAGAATAAGGAATTTGACTTATTTTGAACTTCATGGTTTTTAAGTGCACCAAGGTCTCAGGATAGTGACTGAGTAGCTTAGAAGAAGGCAGTACTATGGGAAGTCTGTTAGGGCTTGGAGTCATGAATTCTTTGAGAATCAGATGAAAACTACAAATGCTCACACCAGAAAAATGGTCCTCCATCCAAAATTTCATGTATAATTTGGGGGGTTCATGGACTCCCTAAAGCTCATTTTTAGTTTTTTAATAAAAAAATTTTTTATTGACATATAGTTGATTTACAGTGTTGTGTTAGTTTCAGGTATACAGCAAAGTGAATCAGTTATATCTAAAGCTCATTTTTAGACTCAAGCATATATATATACACCATTTTTAAAAGAATACAAAAACTAAACCCTACTTCCTTGAATTTCAAAATTTAATATCTAGTTTCATAGAGGCATAGCTTTAGAGATTTGAAAGAACCGGGTTCACTATTCTTCAAAATATATTTCTAGGAGCTCAGTCATTAAGGCCTAAGAACATGTGAAGGAGTAAGAAATTTGGAGGATGAATGGATTCTTCCAATGCCCTGCACATAGTAGGTACAATGAATCTTGTGAAAAGTAATGAAAAATCAGTCTTAGAATTCTGATGTAGCAGCTCAATTCCAATGTCATAAAGGTAATATTAGGTGAATACTTATTAAAATAATTCTCCTTTATTTTGTCATAAATTACTTCCTTACTATCTAATTTTTAGGCTTCTACGTAGGATTTTTTAAAACTTGTGTATTCATTAAGATAGACAAAATAAAGTACCCGGCTACTTTCCTTCCATTTCTTGCCTTTCTAACTTCAGTGAAATGTTTTTCAAAATAATATTGTGTTGATGGGTGTATTCCAATCGTTCCATGAAGAATGTTCTTTACATTTTGCATTTTCAGGGCTGTTTAATTCTGTCTTTTGATTTTTATAATCTCTAATAAGCTGTTTTCTAAAATCAGCATTCTCACTGGAGATGATCCAGCATGTCGACTCAAATCACTGAAAAAACACGATTGGTCCTAACACTGAGCAAAACTATGTGGAAAACTTGTAATGATTTATATACATTTTCACACTTATTATGATTCAGATATGGACTGTGGCCCAGAAAAGATGTGGATGTATTTTGATAGTCCCTGTAATTAGCTCAGCAATGTTTCTCTAAGTTATGATTTCATGCTGACTATTAGAAGTTGCACATTGTTGAGATGCCACGTGCAAAGAAGGTATGGTATTATATGGCAATAATTAAAAACACTATAAAGTAAATTAAACAGGATTTCAAATCGAGAAAGTATAAAGTAAATGTGGCATAAATACAATTGAGAAGGAAAATATCTAGTTAAGTTTTAGGTAAAATTCTAAGCACATAGTCCAATTTAATTTTGACCAAGCACAGCAAAACTAGAGTACTGATGGGGAAACAGAGAATGTGGACTTTACTCCTTCATTATGGGCATCAGTATGGAGATGAAGGAAACATGTCCTGGCCTAAATGTTATACTACTGATGTCTTTTCTCCTAGCACGTGTGACAGGCTAGACTGGCTATATAATTGGTGGGGCCCAGTGCAGAATGAAAATGCAGGGCTTCTTCATCAATATTCATTTGAAAAAAAAAATCAAGATGGCAACAGCAGTGCATTAAGCCAAGCACGGGGTCCTGTGCAGCTGCTAGCCCTGGTAATGGGACAAGAAGGGAGTTGTAGAGATTCTTCTGAATCCTGTCTGTCCGAGTCCCAGCTCTTCCTGGGTTCTGAGGCGATGCTCAGACCCCCCAGGAAAATAGCCAGCGCTCTGTTTGGTGCAAGTTTTGAAGGCGATTGAGGTGACAAGAGCTGTTCATTCCGGAAATCATCCTCTAGATAGGTTGTGAGGATTAATGAATTAATATCAGAAATTGCTAGAGGGCAAATCTTCACTTGCCTAAAAGAGCATAAAATTTTTATTTTGCCTTTTATGCTTTCTGACAATCCCTTCAGTCTGCCACTAGGCTTTTAGTGGAGCGTGTGGAGAATGTAGGACAAGATGATGAATCTTACTCAAGGGCATCTTGAGAGCTTTGTGAACTTAATGCAGTAATGTAGGTCTTGGGCCCTGTGTCATGGAATAAACGAAGACAGCCAGAACTTCAGATAAAAGAGGCTAGAGCTCATCGGTTGTTACTATTTAGGAGGCAGATTATAACAATGAGTCTTTTTATATATTAAAATCCCTTTTATCATTGCACAGCTACCTAATTTTATTTTGAGCAACCACAAAGTTATAGAGATGCCCTATTGAGTGTTTAAGGCCATATATTCTTTTCAACACTGCATAGAGAATACACATTGGCCCCTTAAAAAAAAAAAAAACAAAAACAAAAATGCCAGATGGTACAACTGGTAACTGGGAAAAGCCCCAGGTGACAGCTGTTGGAAGAGCTAGGACAGAAACAAAAGTCGCAACACCCTTTGTTTTCTCCACACACTTCAGAGCCCAGGGGGCGGGTTCCTGCCCCATTGCCACAGCCAGGCCCCTCGGTCACCTTAAGAGACATTTGAGGACATCTACTCTTCCAAATCACTAGAAGAAAGGTGCTCATGGGGCATTTAACACTTGGACTCCAACCCCTGAGCTAAAAAATATAGGCGACTAAAAGAAAATAGCCAGAGGTAGCCAAGGTGAAAAAAGAGGGAGTGGGAACCAGAGGAGCAACAGCTGAAGATGGCAGCCACGTTCAGCATTTACACTTGGAAGGTCTCTCTCTTTGCTCACCCTCCGCTTTGCTGTATTTCAGTTAGTGAGTAGAAGTTAGGTGTTGGGGATGGAGTGACTCAGTTCCTGCCTTCACGGAGCTTTCCAACTGGCAGTGAATATAAGGTAACGAAAAAGGCAGAAAATGACTGAGAACAGAAGGGAAATGAGGAAGGAAAGAGGGAGATTAGAAAAGTTAATGCAGCGAGGCTGTCGGAGGGCAGACTCTGAGGGCTGGGATAGGGAAAATGGGCCGAATGGAAAGCAATAGAGGCTGCATGAGGGAAAACTGTTACAACACGTATCGTGTGCCTGAATGGAACTGAAAACTTTCCATAGATTTGTCTCCTGCAAGCTTCATGTTACCTCTGTGAGCCCAAATGCGATCAGCTTCATTTAGAAAAGATAATAACACACACACACATACATGAGACATGATTAAGATTTTTTTTTACATTTTTTTTTGCCTTTTAATATGGGGAAAATTATTTATAAACTGAAAGGAAAGATACATTATGTTTTTCAAAAAACATATAATTATCTGCATCTCAATCCTATAGGCCCATAATTATAGTACCTGATGTGATTTTCAATTAATGGAACTGATATTTTTATGAGTAGATTAAAGCTTATGCACTCAGGTGAATGTTATTATTTAAAGCACTCACTGTATGACACTGTTGTAGTTTTGTAGCTATTCACAAGGTGCTCAAATATTACAGCAACTCTTCTTTTGGGCTTATCTTCAGATCCAGTGCACAAAATGTGAAAAACGTAAGTCTCATGAATTTACTGTGTTTCAAACTGTTAATTAAGCGACCCGATGACTGTATTCCAAACAATGTACCTCAGGCTTTATGGAAATTCCCAAGGAGAAGATCTGAGATTGTTTTCAGCAAAACAGCACATGATTAAGATTTGAAGAACAACTAAACAAAAAGATTATGGCATCCCTTCCTAGATATAATTCAAAGTAAAATAAAACATCACACAATATTCACATATATGCTAGAGTTAAGGTAGATTATCTTCAGATTTTCTTACGGCTGAATCTTGGGTAAGTTACTTGAAGGTGGACTTGTATCACATTTGAGTGGCTCTTGTTCTGCTGTGCCTTAATTAGCAATGTATGGTCAGCACTGTGCCCAAGGTGACAGAGCCAGTAAGTGGCAGAGAACAGATTCCAATTTAGGTGTATCTGACGCCAATGCCCAGGCTTTTGATAATGTGGCTTTCCCCGTGAGCCATGCTCGAGGTTTACCCTAGTCCTGGGGGTGTGTTCTCGGAGTGGGAACCTGCTTACCACTAGGAGAGGCCCTTTAGGAGGAGACAGAATTTCTATGTAGAGGCAAAAGCCTACCTAGGACGCTCTGAAACTGTCACAGGTTTTTAAGCGGCATAAACCTTCCCTCCGTCTATGGTATATTGTTAAATGAGAGAAGCACATTGCAGAGAAATGTTCATAGCATAATCCCAAATTTTCCCTAACAAAATGCTCTTATATCTATGTTTATAGATGTTACATGTTTGTATAGGTACCTTGGGTACTGGAGGGAGATTAAAAAAAAAAAGGGCAGAACATCAAGTCATTCCTAGTATAACGTGAAGGGAACATGGGTAGTAACATGGTTCGTTCTATAACATTACCGAAAATATGGGATCAGTGAATGTGCCCATGGACAAGGTCATCAGGTCACACGTTCAAAGACAACACCGATTTGTTTAGTTGATGGGGCTGTGGGTAGTTTTGGTCTAGAATTCCTTCCTTTTGCTCTTTTAGTTTTTACTTTAAGGTAAAATAATGAAAAAAGGAGTTCCCTGAATCTGCATGGACTTAGCTGTACCTATATGTGTACAGCCAACAATGACACATCTTCTGGTCACACAGGTCCCTCCCCAAGGCCTCTCAGCTCCCTCTGTGCTTCTGGATGGGAAACAACCCATTCTGTTTCCCTGAACCCCCCTACACAGTAAATAGTTGAAAAAAAAAAAAAAGTGGAGGGGACCCCAGGAAGCTTGGGGAAGGGCAGTGTGCCCACCCTCTTAAAAGGGGGGCAGCTGCTTTGGAGACTGTTGTGTTGCAGGATGGTGAGCCCAGTATTTTAAAATCTTCCAGCTCTTCTAGAAAACTGCAAAATTCAGGTTTGTATGTGAACACTATTTTTAATGATTGGCATGAAATCACATCTGAAAAGACGCCATGCGAGTCACAATAGATGCATTTGCAGTCACATGTCATTTTGCCTTGAAGGGGAAAGGGTCTAGTTCAGTATTTTGACAAGAGCTCAGGAAAGTTCAGGCATATGGCTCTTGGGTGGAACACAACACTGTGTGGGTGCGATGGCGGGTGTGATGCTTAGGTTGGGGAAACTGAGCATCCAGAGAACCACAGTCACACATTGGAGAAGAAGGGTGGCTGTGGTCCCCTAAAAAGCCATTGATGATAACTCTTGCTGATTTCTAAGTTTTGCTGAGTGTCTGTCTTTTCCCAGCTATTTATTCTCTCTTAGATCAATTGTTAAAATTGAACTGTGGAGCTCCAACACCGAGAGGTTGCTCCAGTAAGTGGTGAAGACATTCTCTCTCCAATCCTAACCACATACACACATACATTCCACACATCTGAAACGTGGAGTACTGCTTTGCTCTTTCTATTACTTGAGAGCTGGGCATGGGGTTGAACTAAAGTAAAATATTACAGTACGCCAATGCATGTTCTGAATTCCAGCATAATTCAAACACCTCCCACTAAGATTTGTCATTCTGCCTCTAGGCAGGACTGTTCTTAAAGTGTTCTTGACATATGAACACCTGTGGTATTCGTTAAGCTCTCCTGGAAATAAGATCTCCTTTAAAATACTCAGAAAGTATCTCTGAAAGAACGGAGTTCTGTATCTCCATCAAAAAGGTGAAGGTATAGCCTTCACCCTGCTCTATCTGAAAGGGTAAGAAAAGTAGGTTAGCATGTAAGGAGTGAAGTTAGTTCCGTGCCAGCAAGTATTCAAGAGGTGGCTTACATTGCTCAGGACTTACATCAGCAAATCCCTCCTCCCCGCTCTGTGTTTTCAGAAAAGGGGCACAAGAATTCTGGAATATCACATCCTATTAATTTTTAAACACTGCTGGAAACTACGGCTTTAAAACGTTGGAGTATTAAGAATTGTTCCATACCCAAAACAGATAATCGCATTTTAGAAAGTGCTTCTTCAGTATCACAACATTCTTTTGCAAGGAGCTGGCTAAACAGGAGTAAAGTTTTTTCTTCATTGCAAGTCTGTCTCTTCTGCTCTGGTTCAAGCCAATAACTCATTTTATGCAGCCACAGACCAAGAATTATGAAATTTCGGAGACATGACTGGAAATAGCATATTCTCCATGATCCCAAAGACACATTTCTTGATAACACAGTGATTACTATATCCCTAAATAGGTATTTCTGGTACATTGTCTGTCTAGCAGGCATATATTCCCACCTATTTGTCTGGGTAATTTCTGGCTCCAAAGGAACATATGGGCCATATTCACAACTTCTAACCATTTTCAGTGTTTATCTTTATTCCATCAAATTTCTTCAGAGTTTTTTTTTTTTTTTTTCCCATTTCCCTTCTGTCTCTTTATTCTCCATTTTTCTTGCATGTGCTGACTAGTGGTAATTCGTTTTTGTAAAGCTCCACTTTTAAAGTTGGTGGGATAGGCAAGCTCAGAACTAAGAAAATGGCACATCCGCAGGCTGACGTTTTTGTCCTCGCTCTGTCATTATTTAACATTTACAATTTGTGTTAAGTCACTTAGCACACTCATGCTTTCCATTCCTCACTTACCGAATGCAATGAAGGCAGTTTGCTCCTACCAGCTTAGCAAAAATATAATGGCAATGAATAATGCACGTGAATTACTCTGAGAGTCTTCGGAAAAACCTGGGTTCTTGACCCGACTCTGCCAACGGCACTATTTGCAGCCTGTGCACGTCACTTTGACTGTTCTTTGCTTTGGTTTCTCCATCTGAACAATCTGAGTAATACTTTTCTCCTGCTACCTATTTCCCAGAGATGCCTGGGTCTCAAAAGGCAACTGTGGTACTTTGAAACGACAAACACTACTAAGAATTTAAGACAGTGTGGCCTAGCTTCTGGAATAGAAATAGTAATGAGCGCTGTGGCTATCAGTGCCCTACTAGGTGAAGGCACTTGTGTTTTGTGTTAATTACATGCTCTCATAATCTTTTCACTGTTAATGCAATGTGGGTATAATTATCTCTATTTTTACATGTACATCAGGAAACTAAGGCTTGCTATGTGAGAAACTAATTTATAGTCACCAAAGTAATGAGAGACAAAACCTAGTTTGTGAGTCTTTGAGTATTTCTTTACCTTAAAAAATGATGGCTATTCATTTATTTGTAGTCATTGTTACTCATCTATATTCATGTTTGCACAATTAGCTTTTGTTATAAAATTTTTGGAATACATAGTAATTTGATCTAAACTACTGAATGCCACCTGGTCATGCATCAAAGAAGATGTTAATTTCAGAAATGGCTTTAGGGCCAAAAAAGGAGCCAAGTATGGCTTTTAATGAGGGTTTAAATATAAATGTCACAGGGAGTGCAGGTTGTATCTAATCTATCAGGACAGAAAGCAGATCATTGATTGCTGGGGGCCAGGCTCAGTTGGGGGTTAGCTTGGAAAAGGCACAAGGGAACCTTGGAGGTGATGGCAGTGTTCTGTCTTAATTGTGGGGCTGGTTACAAGGTACATGCATTTATCAAAACTCACTCTCTACACTTAAAAGGGGAACATTTTACTATAGATAAAGTATGTCTCAATAGATTTGACTTTTTAAAATACAGGTACCATCATCTACCTGCTGTCTGATTGGGCAAGTTACTTAACTGATCTCAGTCTCATGTTCCGTCTGTGAAAGTAGAGATACTAGCTGTACCCACCTCCAATAAGATAATCTGTACAAAGAGCTTACCATTGTACTTGTCCAGAGTAAGCACTCAACGCACGCTTATTCAAAAAAATATGTGCCAGACAGTGTTCTTCTAGGTGATAATGACTTGAGAAGGGTGACCCTTTCCCTGAGTGGTCAACAAAGAATGCTGTGAGGAAGTGTCGTTTAAAATGACACCTAGGGACTTCCCTTTGGTGCAGTGGTTAAGATTCCATGCTCCCAACGCAGGGGGCCCGGGTTCGATCCCTGGTCAGGGAACTAGATCCCACATGCATGCCACAACTAAGAGTTAGCACTGCCGCAACTAAGATTTAGCATGCCACAACTAAGGAGCCCGCCTGCCACAACTAAGCCCACGTCCCACAACTAAGGAGCCCAGCTACTGCAACTGAGACCCAGCACAACCAAATGAATAAATTAATAAGTACTTAAAAGATAATAATAAAACAATTAAATGGCACCTAGATAATGTCAAGGAAATAGCCCTGGGAAGGTTTGGAGTCAAGTGTTCCAGGCACAGAGGACAGAATGCGCAAAGGACCCAAAGTGGAAGAGGAGTTCCGTCGGAGGAACCAAAGGCTGGGGGAGATGATTAAGATGTGACCTTGGAAAGCTCAACGGCAGGGCAACATGTCTTCCCTATGGGAAGAGCGTGGAGGAAATGAAGTGCGGGATGAAGCGTTCTGATTCACATTTAAAACCATTTCTTTGACTTATGTGTAAAGTCTGGATTCTCAAGGGGCAAGAGAAGCTACAGGGACACAAGGTGAGACATAGTGGTGCTTGGACTAGGATGGTAGGAATTAGAGATGATGAAACATGGTCAGATGTGGGATCTATTTTGTAGCAGAGAAAACAGAACTGCCAAACAGTTTGGATGTGGCAAGGGACAGAGAAATCGTTTTTTGGCTTCCACAGCTAGGTGTTACTTGCTGGCTTGACATTTACTGATATTTAGTTACAATTATAATATTTTTTCTGAGAAGCCATTTGGTGAGGTGTTAGGTGTTATAGCATAAAGGGTTTCTGGGGTGACTACTGATATTAAAGTGTTTGTGTACTAAGTGCTAGTTTGGGGTCACATTCTTGGCTTTACGTCTTAACTGTCTATTAGGTAATTAAATGGTTGTGCTGGAATCATTTCTGAAATCAGAGTGGCATTTGTGCCTGTGTGTGTGAATGTGTGTGCGTGTGTAATGTGTTCTTGAGGCTGCCAAGTCCCGCTGGCATGAGTGACATTCAAGGACAGAGCTGGTCTCGAAGTTGCCTCTTGCGCCACCCTACGCTGTGTATGGTCCTTGTGGAGCTAAGGCTTTGCCCAGCTGTGGTTCCCTCATTACTGTTTTGTGTTTCTAAAACAACGAGAATTCTGGTAGTCTTCCTCAGGATCTCTGGAGTGGCAAGTGGGAAAATGTCCTGGAGACTTTTATAGCTTCTTTTCACAGTTGAGAATTCAAAAGCCGAAGCTTCATTTTATCACTTTGGTGGAAAGGCTCAGAGTCAACATCACATTGGTTGATTAGTGGAGTGTTCCCTTGTACCCTCACTTCCTTCCTTCCTGGCTCTTCTCTCTGCCTCCCTCCTCTTGCTTGTGTTTCTTCTTCTAGGAACTCCTGGACGTTTCACTCAGTGTGTGTGAAGGACTAATCTGTGATCAGTCAATGAACCACATTCCCCAGGGTGTCACCTGACAACCTTTAATGCAATATTGCCCTCTGCTGAGCACACACTACCTGCCAGTGCTTCATAAGAGTTCTCTCTCTTAATCCTTCCAGCAAGCTCTCTTGTACAAACTTGGAAAGCTCTTTTATTTTCCACTTCTAATGGTTGAGTACACAGGTTCAGAGAATAAAGTCATTTGCCTAAGGCCACACAGCTAGTAAGTGACAGAATTGGAACTTTAACTCAGGTAGGTCTGGCTCCAGATTCCAAATTTATAACTACTCAGCTATGGGGCCTCAATCTCTCTAACATTTGAGTATGGGATGTTGCAGCAAGATTCCCCAGAATCTTGACTGGTTACTAAATCAACCACTGTAATGCTGATGGAGAAGCTTAGAGAACAGTCTCACAAATATGGCAGCTGCTGTCTTAATGGCCAGATTTTCTGTGTTACTTATATAGAAGGATCTGTTATGTGTTAGGCCTTCCACCAAGGCAGAGAAAATAGGATCACCTTTATTTTCAAACTCAAAGTTCCCTGTTTTTCTGCTGACTAGTACATTTTGTAAAAGTACACCTTTAACGCATTGGTATTAATTCAGTAAAAAAAAAAAACTGTCCATACGTTATGAACCCTGAAATTTTACATTGCCCAAATCTGTCAGATTGAATATTTTTAATACTTATTGTTTTTATATGAGGGAAGTCAGATACATGATGTTCAGCAAGTAAGTTCAAACTGAGGCATTGCTGATTGACAAAAGCACAAAAGACTATTTTTCAGATTCACATTGCTTTAAGTTCTGGCCAGAGCTATTTGTGAAAGGAAACAACTACACACACACGCACACACACACACATTTCTGCCCTACTTTTGAAGGATGAAATATTTGGTTTAAATAGATAATTAAACCCTGGAAGCTGGCAGTAGAACCCGTCCAAACAAAATCTGCAATTCTTCCGTGGCTACTTGGAAACTTTATTTGTTGAAAATGAGGGGCCCCCAAATTATTCACCCTTCTATGACAATTTGCTATTCGGAGACTACGTCTCTATGTGACTCAGATGTACTTCATTCAAGTAATGGAGAAAAAAAATCTGAATCACAGATTGCTAACAAAGCAATGCAGATGAATCTATTAAAGTATATCTCCTCGCTCTTTTGTTTTTGACTTCCAATTGGCACTTTTTTTTGCCTCTCAGCTTTGAAACTTGAGAATAAAAACGCCTCTGGAAACAAAGCAAAGAGAGCTGAAGTGTGTGTGTTACACAGAATACTGAGAGCGATCTCTGTGTCATGCACAGCTACAGCTGTCACCGATTTTTCATCTACAGTGAGGTCAGCCAGACAAAAAGACCCAAGACAACACATTCAGTAGCATCTTTGTTCTCAGCTCAGTCTAAAAGAGGTAACTTTCAGTGACTTCCAATTATGGTCATAGTGATTTTTCAACACATCATTGGTTTGAATATTAATTGTTGATCAGATGGAGGAGTTCTTTCAAGCTCATCAAATAAAATAAATGTAGCTTTCATTAAAGGTGGTAACCCCAAAGCTCCAGAGATAAGTGACTTAACGTTCTACACTGAACACTGATTGGTTTACCTCCAAGTTGTTTTGTGGGGATAAGGATTAGTTAGGAATTCAAAATGATTTTCAATCATAAAGTACCTATTCTGTATTCAGTGTTTGATTATATAAATTATTATTGAGATCCTTTGGTCTACCCTTTCTTGCCTTCCTCGTAGCCTTCCTCATCCCTTTCTACAACAAATGGCTGGATGACATGAATCCTCTACTTATTAGTTATCTAAGGAACAGTTAATGAGGTTTAGAGATTGTTCAACTGTTGATATCCATCTCCTAATTATTTGTGGCTACTAAAACGTAAATTTTTGCTCATTTTCCTTTCTATTAATATTACCACAATACAAGCTAAGTAAAAAATTAGGGAGCTTCTAATCTTTATCTTCAAATTTTGAGTTTTCAAAGACATGATTTGGAGAGAAACTTCCTTTATCTTGAAGCATTTTACATAATAAGAATATATATATATGGTGATTAAACAAAATGGAGAATACCAGCTTAATTTTTTCCAGTAGATGATTTTTTTTTTAATGTTGAACTTCAGCTTGCATGGGACTTAGTATCCCCTCCATTTTCCTCCTAAAAGATTGTTTTATATTCTGTCTGCTACCACAGTATTTGATTTTATAAAAAGTTCTAAGGGAAGAAATTGTACAGCATCCTACCAAGGCCAGTGCAAAACAGTATTTTCCTTGTGTTACTATTTACCTTTCTCTCTCTATTACTCGTGTGGTTATGTACGGAATGGAAAGAGGTAACACAACCCTTCACAGACCTCAAAATCTATAATTAAGACTGTATCTGACAAGAGGGTTTTTTTTTTAACTGACAAATAAATGTCACTTTTAAAAGGAATGTAACAGGAAGAGTGATAAAATTAGGCGAAAGGGCAAAAATTGTTCCCTCTCTTCTTCATGGCAGAATATAGGAGTGTTTTGGGTTTTGTTTGATAAGTACTTACAATGACTACACTGTTGACTTGGCATGCAGATCAAAAGACTGACAGCTTTAATTCATGTTTCTGTGCTATACAAACAATGACACGTACGAGCCAATCTGTGCTCCTTTCAGCAAGTAATTGAAGGTAGTGCAAACACAGATTTTAAAGGATCAGTGGTGCCCCACTGAACTATTTGACAAAAAAAGATCCAACGGTGCTTATCCTTTTTCCTGTTTCATTGGGATTCCGCTTTGCCTGGCCTCTGCCCTGCCCCTACTCTCTTGGAATTAATAGTGACTGATAGTCTCGGCATTGTATCAACAGAAATGGACACACAAGCATTCTATATTAGCTTGCTTGTCTGCTGCTGGGGGAAGAGATAAACTCTCAAAGGGCACAAGAATAACCTGAAGACGTTTGGAAGTTAACTTGGAAGTTAACCACAAGAAGTCAATGTTTGCATAAGCCTCCATTACACAGGCAGCTTTGCTTTGTAATGTGGAGATGGTCTGGGTAATAAGGTAGTAAATTCATCCACAAATGTCTAAAGGATGACCTTGCAGGATTTTGACATGACATTTTCTGTGGATCTAACTTGGCTTGAAACTACAGGCAGCATTTTTCTTCAGTAATTTGTGTACTTGATGTATTTTTTTTCTTTCAAATTGCATGGTGCCAGCAATTTGGTTTTTAAATACAATAGTCTTTTGAAAAGTACTGAAGAAAATGAATAGAAAATCACCAGCATCATAGCAAATTATCCTAGGTCAACACATAATGCCTTCATTTTCCAGATGTCTCAATTTAGGCAGCTACTTTGGGCAGTTTTGTCTAAGGATGCTTATAAGTATTCCAAGTTTAACAATACATTTTCTGTTGTGTGTTACCGTAGGCTAACGTCACTGTATGTGTATCTTCCACATTAAGGTTCTCAAAGAAATGGATTTAAAACAATGTACCCAGAGGCAGTGCTTTTGCTCAAATGTTTCCAATGAATTCTCTGTTCAGAATCCATGGCTTTACTTTCGGATCATGGATAATTTCTCACGATTCTGCATCACTTATAAAACTATGATTGTTTTACACTAAATGGTTTTGAAATGTAATTTCCAGGTTTTAAATGCCCAGAGTTTAAACACTTGGAAGTTGTCTATGCCATAATTATTAACTGACAAATTGCTTTAAGAATATATAGGGTCTTTCTTATGACTGTCTTAAAAAGAGTTGCCTAAATAATGCTGGCTCCTTGTAGAAAAAAATCAGAAGTTTCAAATAAGCAAAAGCAACAAAATGTATCTATAATATTTTCATGCCAGAATAATTATTATCATTTGGATTCTATTCAAACTTTAAAAAATAATAGTACGTTCATTCTTTTAGGAGGTAAATATATATGTTTAACTTTTTCTCCCACAGAGTTGTACAGAGCACTTTGTTTGATAAGTATTTTTCTGCAGTGGGTTTCTTCTGTGGATTTATTACAATCTAGCATTTTTGAGTAGGAAGGTATGCCTGTTTGTTACAACACAAGTTAGGAAATGATTAAGTAATATTAGCAGAATTACATGGGCTGCTTAGTGGCAGAAAGAGAAACTGACAAAGAGAAGTGATTGCTAAAAATTTCAACACAAAGGTGAAATATTTGAAAACTATGGATGTGAAGGATAGCAAAAGAAACTTAGTTGGAGAAAAGGCTTAAGAGAAATTTGATATCTGTCTTTTTATTTGAATGGTTGCCATATCAAATGCTTCATGAGTACTGTCTTGGTTTGGGCTGCTATAACAAATACCAGAGACTGTGCGGCTTAAACAACAGACATTTATTTCTCACAATTCTGGAATCTGGGATTCGGAGACCAGAGTGCAAGCATGGTGGGGTTCTTGGTGAAGGCCCTCTTCCTGGTTCACAGAAGACCACCTCCTTGTATCCTCATCTGGTAGAGAGAAAGGAAGCAAGATTGCCCCTGTCTCTTCTTATAAGGGCACTAATTTCATCATGAAGGCTCCGCCCTCATGACCTAATTACCTCCCAAAGACCCCACCTCCAAATAGCATCACATTGGGGATTAAAGTTTCAACATGTGAATTTTGAGGGACACAAACATCCAGCTGATAGCAAGTGCTCTAGAAAAAAAGAAAAAGAAAACTAGGCTACAGGGTGGAGATTACCACACAGGAAGCTTGGAAGCCTATTGAAAAGGAAGAAGGAATCAGCAACTAGAAATATTCAACCGTGGGATCAGTTATGTTTCCAGTACTGAACCCCTCATCATTGAAGGTGGCCAAGGGGACACCGAATGGCTATTGGTCAGGGACGCTAGAGAAGGGTTGGCTGCATGGGAAGAAATGTTAGACTATGTGAGAAGCCCCTTCCTTCTGCAGGACCGTATTTCCTTTATTCCACGCAATCCGAAGGGCCCAACTCTATATGGATAATGTTGTATGCACACATCATGCAGAAACTTAAATGACATCTGAATAAAAGCTAAGAGTAGAAACAAAATCATTTGTGGTTTGTACAGCTGTTTGGTTAAAATTTCCAATTATCAAAATATCAGCAGCTCTTTTGCTATGCCAGATAGAAGGTGTATTTTAATTCTAGAAACAGAAGCTCTGGAAGCTTAAAAATCACAACCCTGGAGTTGTCAGGGTTTTGACATTGGTGGTGTGGATTCCGTATCCCACCTCAGGAAAGGAAGCCACGAGGAAGCCTAAGGAAACAGGGAATGATGTGTAACATACTTGATTAACTGAACTGTGTTCCTTTCTTTCTGTGCAGAGTCTAATCAGTCTGTATATGAAAGCATTGCATAATACAGTCTAGAAGCAAGCAAACATAAATCATCATTTTGGCAACAAACCAACCCGAGAGGGAAGGAAGCACAGAGATAATTCTTAGGTAGTAGAATAATAGCATAACCCAAGATGACTTTGTTGTTCCAGAGACAGAACGGGGTTGAGCATTGTTTCTAAATACTGCAGTACCTGCAAAGGTGAGATGATCGTTATAAATCTGGATGTTACAAAGAGAAGAAAAGAGCTGTAGCTTGAGGCAGATGTTCCAATTAGCAAGATATCCATTTCCAGATCATCATGTTTTCAAATAAATTCTGACATGCAATTTCAGAACATTGGAAAATAATACTAAACCAGCCCAAGTAGAAACAGGAAGTAAATCTTGGCAGAGCTGTATGCCCTCAGCATATTACTAGTAATTCATTCCATTGCTGAGAAGGGGGAGAGGGGAGGGGTACTGGTAAACAGAATGATTTTAAAAACCAGCCTTTAACTTGAAATGGTTTTTCCCAAACTTGGAGTTACAGATCGAAACTGGCTAAGTCAGAATAAAGTCCTATAATTTCTAAAGCAGCTAGTTTAAATCGATCTATAAGGACCCTCATGTTCCGAAGTATCAAATACAGCTGAAAAGTCTTATGAGCTTAATTTTACCCTCTGGTACAGGGCACACATCATTATGCATCTCAGGAAATCTATACTGTTCCTACGCGCAGACATAAAAATCTGTTTTCTTTTCAGTAAGTCCATTCATGCTGTCCATTTGGGACCAATGTAGGCCCATAAAAATATTAACCCCACTTCCACCCTTTCCAACCCCTCAAACACATAAGCCGGTTTTCCAGAGAGAAAGAGGACATGGTGATGCATGCTCTCTCGATGAAGAAGGAGAAAGAGAGGAGCAGGCCAGTGTATTTCAAAATATGATCCTATGTAAGAATCAGCTGTTTTGTTTCCTATGAAAGCAGTTTTCTAGAATCATCCCAGTCCTGTGAAAGAAGACTCTGTAGGGGTTGGTCCTGCATTTTAAATAATCTCACTAGGATTTTAGCACATTATCTTTCGAGTATTGTTGGTTTAAGTGGAAGTGTGAGGGTTCCCTTCTCCAGCATCTTCCATAGCCTCTAGAATTTGTGGGTGCTGTGAAATCAGTATTAAGGAGTGAGTGCTGGGAGTAGAAGACATCCAAGGGAGATGAGATGAGGAAGAAAAACATGAAGAATGACAAGTCTGAAGATCAAATAATTTAAAGTCTGAACGTCTGGGAACTGACTAACATATGACATATGTAGACACAAGCTATTGAAATCAAAAGCAACGGTTTGGGGATAGAGTGAGGGAAGGATATAAAATGGCTGTGTTCTTAAGCTGTCACTTATGTCAGCCTATTGCTTGCCACTGGAAATAAGCTGAGGATCCCCTTTGTATAACAGAGCAATGAATCTTAGAAATTATTACAAGCGTGTTTAAGTGCCATTTGAAACTCAGCTGAAGCTTTTCTGTTTGAGTTCAGTTTATACAGCTGTTCCCAATGTGATGCTAACAATGATGTTTTATGCCAGACAATATTCAAAGCCTTTTAGATGTATTATCTCAATTAATCTTTTCCACACTTCTCTGAGGTCGATGCTATTAATCTTCCTGTTTTACAGATGAGGACATTGAGGCCCAGAGAAGTTAAATTATTTTGCACGAGGTTTCAGTTACTCAACAGCAGAACCAGGCTTTAAACACAGAATATTGACTTCAGAGCCTGTGCTTTAAACCAGGATGTTGTTCGGCCTCAAACTTTGGGACCACATTATATGCCAGAGGTCAGCCAACTTTTTCTGTAAAAGGCCAGATAGTAAATATTTTAGGCTTTGTGGGCCATACAGTCTCTGTCATTACAGCATGAAAGTCATAGACAAACCATAAATCAGTGGGCATGGTTGGGTTCCAACAAAACTTTATTTACAAAAAACAGATGGCAGGCTGTGGTTTGCTGTTCTATTGTATTTTTTAAAATATCCTCTCCTTCATGGTGATGTAAAAGAACTACAAGTTACTATTCTTAAGGGAAGACTTCTGTGAACAAAAACTTTATTTTCTCTCTTCCGGTGTATTTAAAAAGTTCTGCCCCTTCTTACTGCCAAGAGGCAAAGGGGCACATACTTAGAAGAGACTTCCAGAAGTTGTTATGAGTTTGCTTTGAACTGTTCACACTGTCTCACCTAGTTGTTCCTGTGATCAGAAACGTGGATAGCCCACTGGGCTCCAGGGGTGAGAATTTGCAGAAGGGAAACAGATTTGGTCCTTGGAGAATATAACTCACCTGGGAGAAGGTCACACCTGTGATCGAAGCTTCTTTACCTCCCTATTTTAATCTAAAGGGGTGTCCACACCAGACAAAAACCAGTGGTTCTGAGGACTAAACTGTTGTGCTCTGAGCTTTTTTTTTTTGCTTTGCATGCACATATTCCAACTGAACATTTCTTGAAAATACTTGCTTTTATAGTTCATCAAAATGAGGAGACCTTTCTAGTCTAAATTCTTTCAGGTGGCTTGTTAATGAGCGAGGTGCAAATAATAAATATTATCAGTAGTGGTTTTCGGAAGTTCTGTAAACTCTCTAGAATTTGGTCTCTCTCCAACTGTGAAGCGGGACTGTGACAGCTGCCATACTCCACAGAACTGAGAAGCTAAATAAACAAGGAGACACCCAAAAGCCTTGGTGAGTTCAGAGGGCTAAACAACTCTTGTTGGTAAGGGTACTGTTTAAATTGTTTGGGGTCAGGTAATGATACACACTCCCTACGTGTATACATGGGCTTGGTGAGCGGACGCAGCAAAGTAGGATTCTAAGTATAAAATAGCACAGGACAGTATTGTCAATGGTTCATATTGTTCATTAGAGTCATCGTAGAACAGTCTGGAACTGTTGGAGGGTGAATCTATATGCACTGTAAAAGCGGGGTGAAGACCCTCGGGCACACCATGAGGAAATATGGCAAGAGTGGATGTTGGCTTTGAATCCACATGCCTCACAGTGAGAACTGCCACTTTCTTATGCAAACAGTTATCCTTGTTTTTTAAGAAAAGATGTAGAAGAAGTAGTATGTTGTCATCCTAACGAAACTGGAAGAGGTTGAGCTGTCCTCCCATGAAACGAGTTGGCAGAGAGAATGATCCCTTTCCCTTGCTTTTTGCAATCTTTGTTTTTGGAAACGGTTAGCATTTATGTGGACAATGGCATGGATTTTTCTAGTGATCAGCAACTACTTGGTGATACTGGGGAGATTGACAGCCACATAAAGAAAACAACCAATTGAGATCTATGTGGCTCCTCAAGGTGTCCACAAATTAGGTTCCTAGTTAAGCAGCTTGAGGAATATATATGCATATGAGTTTCGAGCTTTCTTTCTTTCTTTTTTTTTTGAAGGAGCTTGGATTGATGAAGGTGAAATAAGTATAATCAGGAGTAACAAACACAAAAGGCGGTATCACCAAGGTTGTTCAATAATAAACCCACTTAAAGTTTCTGAATAATCGAAAATGTCTAATTTTTATTATAAATTCTCCCTATTTATTGAGCACTTGCTCTATGTCAGTAACTGTGATAATGGCATTACGTAAATTATTTCACTTATCTAACACCATCTTCGTGAAGTAGGCGATTTTATTTTCCACATTTTTACAGATGAAGAAAATGGCCAAAGGCACACAGCTCATGAGTGGGATTTCAACTCAGATCTGTCTGATGCCAAAACCCATAGTACTTAATCACTAGTTAGAAAAAAATAGAGGGATAACTGAGGACTGTGCTTGGTTTATATGGAATTGTAACTAAGGAAATAGAGCTCATGTGTAACTTGGATGGTATAATTAAAGGAGAGGGGAAGACAGCATTTTTCTTTTCTCGGACAAGGAACACAAGAGGTCATGGTGAAGGCACTTTCCTAGCTAAGGTCCGCAAACCAGTGTAAATGTCTCCTCCTCAGACCTTCTTTCGCCGCTCTATGGAAAGGAGAACCGGCACATTCTTTTTTCTCTCTGCATTCTGTTGATCCTGTCACGTGACCTGTCCGATTTTGAAATTTTTCATTTACATACATTTTGTTCCACATTTATTTTGCTCATTGCACTGTGAGCTCCATGAGGCCTGATTCCCAGTCCACCCCAGCATCTCCCATAGTGCCAGACACACAGTGAGCACACAAAATCCAGTAGTAATGCTAACCTTGACTGAGCACTTGCTGTGGGTTAGGCATCCTTCCAAACACTTTACACTTATTATCTCATTTAACCCTCACCGTGACTCTGCTCACATTAGGCTCAGAGGGAGGTGGCTGGCTCTTTTCATTCTCTGTCCTGCAGCTCCACTGCCTGCCATTTAAATGTGTTTTCTTCGCCAGGTCCACCACAGAACTGTTATTTATTTATTCTTGATTGTTTGCTTGTTTATTATATATGTTTATTTTTATCTAATAATAATATCACTCACACACACACGCAACCCGAGGGATTTATCCTTTCTCTTGTGAAGCTGGGCTATTCTTGTTGGACAAATCTCAGATAATAACAGCCATGAAGCTAGACGAAAGTCAATTTTATATACCAGCTAAAAAAGGGAGAAAATGAACTCAGCTTCTGGGAAAGAAAACAACTAGAAGAGGAATGAATCAAGTCTATTTAATATACATCTACTGGGTTGCTGGTTTATTAATATCCCTGTGCTTGTGAAGAACAGAAGTGAAATTCGAGACCCAGGCTCACCATTAAGAAGTTGACAGTTATTAAAGTTGTGGAGGCCTGGGCATTGAGAGAAAACTTTTGAGCAGATGAGTCCCATGTCCCTTGAGGCTTGCACAGAGCTCTGGACTCACACAGTAGATCAGCTTGCTAGTTAAAAGGGGTGTGCAGGGAATCATGGTGTGTAGCTTGGTAAATATGTGCTGCGGTGACTACCCAATGAACACATGGGGGGAAACAGCTTTGATGACTTACGCAAATGTTTAATCTTACAATTATCACACAATTAAGTGGGAAAATAGGAGCTGAGCAAGATTCTAGGTTAGAAAATCCAGAAGTGATAAGAAGAGAGACACAAATTAGGAAAACATCAGGTAAATCTGAACTAGTGCAAGTCCAGAAGGTGAAATTAATAATAGTCTTGTCCACAGTAAATATTCAATGAACACTTGTTTTGACTAATTTGATTTCAAGGGTGCTTATGAGAAGAAATGGCCTCCCTCTCCACCCACGTGTCAGTACAAGTCTTTCACTCAAGCAGAAGAAAAGATTAGCTGTTTATTTTTAATCATCCTTGAGAACAAGGCTCATGCAAGAGATCGCTTTATTCTCTTATCTTCCCGCACAATCCCACACTTTGACCGTCATAAATCACTCTCTCTCCCTTCCTCTGTTCTCTGCCCATGGGACCTGTGACTTCCATTCTTAGACACATCTATGCCATATGGGTAAAAGAACAAAGTGAGGAGTCATTTCCGTTATCTGTTTTTATAAACAGCCCAGAAACATGAGACGACAGCATCTAGGGAAGTTTATATAGGAAAATGAATGACGTATTTGAGTGAGGGGCTGAAGCAGGGACCATGACTTAGATTAGAGGTATCACCTCAAGGGAGAGCCTAAAGGGAGAGTCCTGCTGTTAAGAGATAATAATTAGAATTTGTTTAAGATTTAAATTAGTCTGCTTTGCTTTTCACTTAAAGAGGGTCAATTAAGGGCCTGTAAAAGGCATGAGAGTCAAAATCCTCCCATTGGAAATGTTCAGTGGTCATTGGTAGATGCTATGCCGAAAGATACTCCTCGTGTTTCTGACATGCTGAGAAGCAAGGAAGCCCTGACACAGGCCACTTAAGAGCTGATCTCTGTCTTCCCAAGATGGAAATCTGGAATGGCTTTTGGAGGAGTTTGATTTATTGGAATGTGCAAGGGACAAGTAGGGTGTAGAGATTTAATTGTTTAATTTGGCTATAGAACAAATAGGAAAGTAGGCAGGTGGTCATAGCTTTTGTAGGGCCACAAACCTGAACGTTTGCCCCAAGGCATGTACCACCACGCTGCACCATAGGACAAGTGGAGGAAAGGCAGTAGAATAACTCCAAGGAGATCTTTCCAACGGAATCACTTGCCTGCTTTACTTCCTTGTTCGCTGTGATCTCCAGCTATTCCAGGTTATCCAAGATAATTTTCCCTCTCTGTCTCTTCTTTTCTCTCTTTCTTTTTCTCATTCTCTCCCTCCAGAAGACTTAGGAGGACTCTGTAATCCTACAGTATACATTCTGTATGCTTCCTTCCATTCCTCCCCATTGCCTCCCTCCCCTTCTTTTTGGGCTAGCAGCTGTGATAAGATTTGTGTATATTTGGCATGTTTAAGCTTTGTAGTGAAATATTTGACTATTTTTGGAAATTGAACAGGGCCTGAAGGATATATAGGTATCTAACAAATACTTTGGAAAGGGTCAGAGAAATGTGAGACTAAGCAGGTTCATAAATTAGGCATCTGCCAATATTGCGATTCCGTTTTGGTGGACAGTTGTTGGAACGAGAGTGTTTTCTTGAATAGTTGGATCCTTTAGTGGCCTGGAAAGGGAAATCGTATTTTTTGGGGTGGGGACAGTAGTTTGCAATTACTTTAGAATCACTCTGTTTCTAATCAGGGAGAAAGGGATTGAGTTGACTTTTATTTTTATTTTTTTAAAGCCCACACATTAAAATATTATTTCAATGGAAATTCAAGTTCTTTCTTTCCTTGGTGGGCAGCAGAAAGGGTTGGGAAATTCTTGCTTGAATTCTATAATATTTTCTAGAGCATTTGGCAGGGACCTCAGTAATTCAGAAGGTTAGAGTTAAAGGGAACTTGGGAGACCCCATCAAGGGAGAGAGCAGAGGCTCTGAGAGCCTGCATGCCTTGCCCGTGAAAAAACGGAGATTCTGGAAAGGCTCTGAGGATGAGAAAAGAGCTGTGTACATTTTCAAGTACTGTCCACATGTGAAGTTTGCAGATGGTAACATGTATGAAGTAATTTAGACGGGAACTTCTAATGTAGTTCTTTTTTTTTTTCCCCAAGTGAAGTATCCAGCCAGGATCTGCTGCTGGATTCACTGCTGGAGTAATTAATTCTTTGGGGGTCATGGGACTTTACAAGAAGTTTATTCAAGCAGTGGGCTCTCATTGCCGAGAAACGGGCCTGTGCCCAGGGGCGTGCGCGCACACACACACACACACACACACACACACACACACACACACACATATTTCACATTCGTATATGACTTCATGTCTTGTCTGCCTCTGTCAGTGCCCACACAGCATAGTGGAGTGAGCATGGACTGGTCGACTTGGGTTAAAGTTCTAGCCCTGCTACTTACCAGGGCCATGAGTTTAGGTAAGTTACTTAACATCTTTGAACTTCAGTTAAGTTTCTTCGACTCTAATACAGAGATAACACCCGCCTAATACATCTTGGTATGTGGTGGGCTTATACATTAGGTCCCCAGTAAATGGTAGGAGTAGTAGTTGTTTTCACTATTTTTATCATTACCTTTGTTTTCCACGGCCCTGAGGTTCTGATTTGCTGTATGCCTCAAAAGATTCTGCTGTCGGGGAACTTTGAGTGATGCATGGATAAAAATGGCCCCAGGGAGATTTTCAATTTTTGTCAATTTAGAACAAAGAAAATTTCAGCAAATATTTAAACCCCATCAGTGAATATGTTCCCATCTAATTTGGGAACATTTAATAGCCATAACCACTAAAACTGTTTTTACTGGAAAGGGTAGATAAAAATGCTTAACCGGCTGACAAATGCAGTAAATCTAATTTAACATTTTTAAGACAGAACTCTTGTCTGGGTGATGCCTATCATTTAGACTTTCATGGAGATATAAATTTGTATTATATTTAGGATAAAACATTATGAAGTCAATCAGGCCCAACATGAAGGGTTATATTGGCTGGAGTATTGGACCTTCCTGGCTTTGTCAGTTCCCTTGAATTCAGTGTCATTTCCCCTATTTTGAATATACCCTAGTTTATAGTAACCACTCTTCTTATGGGCCATTTCTGTCTTGTTTTTTCTTTTAAATTGTTTCTTTTCCCAAGGTTCTGATGTTAGTCAGGGTAACATCTAACATAATTTGGATTCCCCTTTTGCATTTGATTTTTAACAATCACATCCAGATGTTGTTTGTATTATAGCCTAATTCTCATCCAATAAGGTTTGGGTATTTCAGAGTATTTTACTATAAAAACTTCTTTCACATTCCTTTCAGATCACAGTGATTTAATTTTCCCATAATCTGTTTGGTTCCAACACAGGGTTATAGCACTGAAGGGGACTTCAGAGGTCATTTAGTCCAATCCCCTGTGTCAGAGATGAGGAAACTGAACCCTGGGGAGACTTTGTGACCAATGCTAGGAATACAGCCAGTATTTGGCAAATCTAGGAAGAAACCATGGATCTCATTCCCCCAGGCCACTGCAAGCTTGAATACTACATGGCTGACCACTAAGATATTTTTGAACTTATTAAAAAAACCATTTCTCTTCTTTGTACACTATAGTCTAAGTCCAACCCAGAAAGATGTTCCAAAATTCTAAGAATGACTTCAAATTAAAGCTGTTTTATTGTGACTTTTCTTGAAATACATAACTTTTAAATCAAATCATTATTTGTGTGCTTCTGAATTTGAAACAAACTTGTACTTCTTGAACTTCTGTGTTCTTTGAACGTTTTAAGCAAAGAGGTCAGTTTTTAAGCAGTCTTTTGCATTTAAGTAGTTTCCGAATGTAAAGTCTGTAAATGAGGAGAAGTGAAGTCATCCATAGATCATATGTCATTTAGGGGCATGTGTAGAACGTTAATACTTTTCTCACTGGAAAAAGAAAGGTTTAAAATGTAATTCATGTGGAAAGGAAAAACCAAGAACAACTAAACCTTCTGTTAAACAAGACCAAACAGAATGTAATTTAGAAAATGGATACTGTAAATGCTAGTGCATAAAATGCCTCCATTTTAATCACAATCCACTTTTGATTTAACTGGTATTGAAATGAGGAATGCAAAGGCAAGTTTAAAGTCTTTTTTTTTTTAATGGGATATCTGCCAACTACTAGTAATTGAGTAATTATTTTCCCCTTAAGACACTCTGGGCTCATTGGAATGTGGCTTAATATAATAATCAGATTCAAAGAAATTCTGATGCCAGTATAGTACGGCATTTGGTCATGATGTTCTTTTCAGTAACGTACTAACCCCCACCCCCTTTATTTTATTTTTTTGGCCGTGCCACCGCGAGGCTTGCAGGATCTTAGTTCCCTGACCAGGGATCGACCCCGGGCCCAGGGTAGTGAAAAGTGCTGAGTCCTAATCACTGCATCGCCAGGGAATTCCCCATACTAACCTTTATTTAGATAAATGTGTTCAAATTCTGTTTAGAGGGATGCGCTTCGAATCCTCAGTGGGATGAGAAGAGACTTCCTGTCTGCCACCAGCTCAAAAACTCCTACAAGACTTTTCTATAGGCTTAGAAGACTGTTTTAATGATTCATTATCACCTCCAGTAATAAACTTTTGAGCACCTACCATATAAGGGGTACTGTGCTTGACACTGAGGACGGTTGATTTTATTTAAATAAATGTTATCCTCAAGTGTGTTTAGTAGAACACTAATTTTTGAATAAGATAAATGTGGGAATCTATATAAAAACAAACAGTGACAGCTAACATTGAGACATACCACGTGCTAACAATGTACTAAACACTTCATACTATTATTCATTCCCTATCGTTTCATTTAGTCCTCACAAAAGCTCTAGAAGTAGGTACTATTAGAGTCCCTTTTTCAGGAGGGTCATTGAGGATTCAAAAGGTTAATTAAGGTGTTCCAGGTCCTGTAGGGAACACATGGTGAAGTTGAGCTTTGAATGCCATCTGATTTTAGACCCAGCACCTTTAACCCTGTAACACAGTGGTGTGTCTAGAGGGCCTCAACAGTTATTTCCCATGAAGGATCAGTTTAGTTGATTCTCGGTTTTAATGTGAAAGTTGAATTATTTGTATCTGTTCTTGGAATCACCTTGAAGCAAATTTGAATGTACCTAAGATTCAGTATCTTTTAGGTGTATTTTGTTACAGCTGAGTGAACTGCAGCATCTAGAACTGTGACAACTCATTTCCAATTCAAGTTCTGTGCTGCTTCTTCAAAAAAGCCTTGAATGCTAAGGGGGTCACCAAAAGATCAGGGAAGCTGAAGGCAAAGGTGTGGTTCCTAGAATAGTACTTCAAGGTCCTCACCCCATGATTGACAGCATAGTTTCTAGCGTGAGGTGATGATGTCATTTCTAGGGGGTTATGGACGTTGAATTTGTCCACCTGTTTGCGCCATGGATGTGCTTTATACTCTGAAGGACTGGAGTGGCTTGGAGCACAGGAGTTGTGAAGCCTGGATCCCTGGCTTGGTCAACCAAAACCACGTACTCCAACATCACAGGTCCTCCTATTGAACACATGGAGTGAGAACTTTAGGAACTGGGTGGGGTTAAAGTTTTGCGATATCCAGTATATGATTTAGACCGGGCACCGCTGGTCTGAACTATAGCTTGTTCCAGGCCATACAAAAAAATTTTCAAATAAATGGAAGTTTGAGAAATTTGAAAAAATTGAGCTAGTCTGTTACTAGTTTCCTGCCTCTGGATTGAAGGACTGGTTACTAGTGTGAGATCAGGATGCTTGCAAAAAGACAGGTCAGTTATCAACCGTGATAGGCTGTATTTTACAGAATGATCTTGCCATCTCACCATTTTTATTATCTAGTAAATGGCATGTACACGGGAACATACTTTTGGGATACATAGTGTATCCTCAATTTTGGAGACTCACCTTGTACCTTCACATAGTAAGGATGCTGAAAAGTTTTACAGTCTCTTCACAGTGTTTCTCAAGCTTATTTGACCATATAATACCATTTTCAGTAACCATTAACACGGAACTAGTATTCTGTGGAAAACAGCAAGGTTCATATGGGAATAATCATTCTGGTACAAAATACCTACTTTCCCCATATCTCACTAAGTTCTTTTTTTTCTACTTTTTTTCTGCAAAATAATGAATCCCATATACCTATTGCTTTGATATAACAACTATGTAGATTTTGCCATGTTACTTATTTGGGGGGAGGGGTGATTTAAAGCAAATCCAAGACAACATAATGTTTTATCCTTATATATTCCGGTATGCTATTATAAACAAATAAGACATTTTTTTTACATATCTATCATGCCATTATCCCCTCTAACAAAATTAACGCTACTTCTTTACACATAATTGATATTCAGATTTTCTAAACTGTTCCCCGCGTCTCCTTTATCAAGTGTTACAATTTAATAGCTTTTCGTCTGTCCGTAGAGTTGTGCATCCATCACCGCAATCAATTTTAGAACATTTTTATCACCCCCTAAAGAAATCCTGCTCTCCTTAGCCATCACCCCCAAATCCCCACATCCTCTGCAGCTTTAGGCAACCACTAATCCACTTTCTCTTTCTGGACAATGTTTTTGGACATTTCATACAAACAGAATCATGCAATGTGTAGTCCTTGGTCCTGGCTTCTTTCACTTAGCCTAATATTTTCATGTTTCATCCATGTTGTACATGTTTTGGTACCTAACTGTTTTTACGGCCAAATAACATTCCACTGTATGGATATACCACATATTATTCATTTGGGTGGTTTCTTTTTTGTAAAAAAATCTAGAGAATAGTACAATAAACCCCCAAGTAGAATCTCATAGTTTATCAACTTCTGACCCATCTAGTTTCATCCATAGTTCAGCATTCCCTTGCCCTCTAGGTTACTTGAAACAAATCCAAGACATCATTTCATCCATGAGTATTTCAGTATATGTTTGTAAATGGTAAGTACTCCTTTAAAAAAAAAAAATCACCATTACCACACCTAAAAAATTAGCAATAAAAACCCCACAATTCCTTAATTCCATCAGATATATGATTCACTGATGTCTTAATGTTCACCAAGATGTTTGTCTTCCTATATTAGATTTGATTTACTTAGTGGATATTGAAATTGTCAAAGCCAATTGATTTTTATATAGGAACATTTAATATGTTATAGGAAAATGCTTCTCTTTCTTTGAAATTGTTCAACATGAAGACTTTGCACGGTGAGAGCTATCATTCACATGCAGAATCTGCCTCCATTTGTTATTCCTGGATCCCCCAAAGGCCCTTCCCCAGATTTAGAGGTCATGAGCATAGAGCTCAGTGAGGTCAGCATGCTGAGATCTGACAGAGACAAGTTGTGCCACGACTCCATAGATTGGGGCAAGGTGATGTTGATCTGCTGTAGAAACAGTGACCTGCCAGCCAGGGATCCTTTCCATACTTCCGGGTCATAGAGTATAGTCTGGGCCGAGGCCATAGCCATCAGGGTAGAAGCTGTACCACTGGCTTGGATCGGGGAAATGAGTGAAAACAAAGGTTCCAAATAGGATACAATCTGCTGTCTTAGGCAAAATATCTAGAACTCATTGATTTTATCAACTTATGTTGATGTTTTTTCTTTCTTACTTCCTTGGAGAAAAACTGTACTATTTGTCATTGAAATTGTAACTTTGTCTTTAAAATGATTTTTAAAGGCCTTTAAAATTACTTGGGCACCTAGAAATTTGTGTTTAACCTATACGAAGAGAGAAACTACTCTTCTACTCATTCTATTGAACGGCTATGGTTTTTGAGAGTGTGTATTTTGTCCAGGAATAGAGCAATGAACTTGTAGCGAATTTAGCAAATGTTTTGGTGTGTATCTGTGATACTCAAATTAGTGTTTTCATCCCACAATTTTACATCACTGGTGTGTACGGTGTTAAAGTGAATGCTGAGAATGGGAGAAGTATGGCACTGACTGGGCATGAAGTGTCAGCAGGTAATTAATGAGGAGGATTTTGGTCTAGAGCAGTGGTTCTTAAGCATGTGTCCTTAGGTAAATTTTAGGAACACCTGAAACCTTTGAAGTAGCATGTAAAGAATTTGCCTGAACTTAGGTTTTTATGTTTTTGAAGGTTCATAGTTTCAACAATTTCACTGAGAAGTCTGTAACCCTTCCCCTCTAAGAGGTTACAAACCAGTGATTTGAGAGTTTGACAAGAAGAGCCAGTGAAATTCTTTGAACATAATGGTTTTTTTCCCCCTCTTGTGTTCTTATCTGATCAGAAACTTTAAAAGGCCAGGCACAGATCAATATTTGAATGAATGAATGAATGAATGAAGTTAACAAATAGCTGCTTCTCTTATTTTACTCAAGTTTTTGAGACTTTGGCCAAACAGTGATTATTCCATTGATTGCTCCATTGAAGACCCCACTAGCACCCTAACTGTTCAGTTAGAGGCATAAATGTAGGGAGAAGGCTGTATGTCCCATATGAGACTCAACACGTCCGGAAGTCCCATATCCTTGTAGGCCATCACTAATGTGG
This sequence comes from Neophocaena asiaeorientalis asiaeorientalis, assembly GCF_003031525.2. NCBI lineage: Eukaryota > Metazoa > Chordata > Mammalia > Artiodactyla > Phocoenidae > Neophocaena > Neophocaena asiaeorientalis. The sequence continues at coordinate 1,948,344 of NW_020175199.1, forward strand.
AAGTGCCTAAAGTAGAAAATTTAAACGATAGCTTTTAGAATTACTTTTAAGGATGCAGTTGTGTGGCTCTGTATCTGAGGAAATGCTGGAGATCATTTAAATTCACACAAAAAGATGCGTTTGGCATGCCGGCAACAGCTTGGGTCCATCCATCCACTTTCCATTAACCTTCTTAGAGAGAGAAACCCTTACAAGTGAAAAGTATTTTGTGATCTAATGAGCTGTTATTTGGAGAAGCCCAGAATAGAGTCAGATTCTGGGGTTGGCAGTTCCTTGCAGACTGTTATTTGTGTAACTCCATGTTTTATTAATTCTGGTCTCTTGACTCATTAGGAGGAAAGGAATTTTTTGCCCTAAAAAACAAAATGTGATACCATTAAAGGCAGTAGAATATATCGATAGATAATATTAAGATTAACACTGGCCATCTTAGGAGATCAACTGGACTTTTCACATTGACACTGAAAATGCATCTGAACCTTAATCCCTTTACCTTTGACTAGTAACAATTGTGCCCAGGGTGTCCAGCCTCTGGATGAAGCTGTTGACCCAGTCACGGGGGTTCTGTGATACACAACCCTGTCCTGAGAGAACATGTAACTACAGGTTAGAGCAGGAAATGAAGACTATCCTTTCTATTTCAAACCATAGGGTACTTTCCCTTAACCAGAGTATCAGCATTTAGTCAGAATATTAATGGGACAAGTGACCTAGTGTTCTCAAAGGCCCTTATGGGTGGCAAGACAAATCTACATCTTCTTTGAAAAAGGCAGTCTAAAAACAAGGGAATAATCTTTCTTGAGTGCCTGCCTCAATTTGCATTTTGGAACCAAGAGAAGGAAAATTCATTTAAAATAGATTATCTGATGACAAGGAGTCAGACTTATGAAAAGAATATTTAAGCTTTATACCAATGAAAAGAAGAATAAAATACATTTCTTACCGGAGCATAATCTTTGTGAAATTAAACATGTATAATGATTACACTCCAAACATGTCAAGAAACCCTGTAATAACAATGAGGTCATAAATGGAAAAGTCAGGAAAAACATGATCTCAGCAAAGAGGAGATATATATATATATATATTCATACACTTTGGGAATTTTCTGCCCTATTAAATTAATTAATTTGTTATATTATTATATAGGTAAGTAAGATTAATATTAAGGAAACATTAGTTCCAAGTTACTCCTGAATGAAAACAAGGTAAAATGTTTAAGTATGCCTTGAGCGTCACAGATGTCCAGTAGATATGTTGATGAAAATGATGATAAAATATTGCCTTAATACATTTTAGGGAAATTCACATTTAGCATTTTCTTTTGCAACTAAATTCAACTCCCTAAAATTCTGTTTTCTGCTTATATTTAGATATATCTTCATAAATGTGGCTGCCCAGAGAAAATAAAATAGACACAGAAATCAAGTCAAGTATAGTGTGTTGGAAAAAAAACAGTTGACTAGGAGTTAATCATCCTAGATATTTATTCTTCTTCTACAGTTAGACTAGTGGTGTGACCTTGGGCAGGCAGTTTAATCCCTTTGAACCTGGATTGTGTGAGCTATACAATGAATCGGTTGGACTAGATTTTTAAAGTCTCCTTTTGGTTCTAATAAAAATAAAATTCTAAATTGCTCTGTGAGTTAAATCAACATTGCCAGTCTGGTTAATTCTGGGCCTCCAGCCCCTTTAAAATGGAGAATAGTTTATGTGAATTATACAAAAAATTGATTCATCTCTTCTCCTTTCCACTTTGCCTTTGAACACACAGTTTCAGATTTTTCATCTGTATGGTGGCATTGTGGGCCTATTTATTTTTCCAAAGACCTTTTACTCTGATTATTTGATAAGAAACAATATTTTTTTTCCAAAGGTATTGAGTTATTCCCTTGGTTTGTGTTAGGGTAGATAAGTCCTTCGAGTTTTTTAATGAGTTTACATTTTCATTCCGTCTCTTTGATTCAAGTTTGAAGGGATTCTATTTTGGCTATTTTATCTCTCTGCCCCTAGGAAAACCAGAGTTTAAGTTATCCCCAAGGTATCACTGGCAGCATTCCACACCATCTGTAATGTATAAATATATACAGTATGTTCAGTATATTCCAACTTAGCTAGCTCTAGTAATTTTATATTATTGGAGTTTTTGAGGAGAAAGGCATTCATTCTCTACTGATTTATTCCTTACTGTTAGTTCTGAACTTTTGATTCAGCTGACAAGTAATCTAATACAGAAACAAAACCCTAAAATTTTTCACAATGAGTTAAGTAACAGAAGGTTCTGGAACCCATTCATTGTCTTTATTGCAGTTGACTGGCTGAATACATTTGAGTACCCTTGGCAGATTCCAGATTTGAATTTAGGAGACTTAAGGCCGGTCAAATCACTCTCAATAAAGGGTGCTTGTCTTTGAATCTCCTCACTTGACAAAGCCTTTTGTTCACCTTCCCAACACAGTATCACATTAGTTTGACTATTTCTTCTCTGTTTAAAAATTCCTCTTTTCTTTTTCTATCACTATAATGAAAGAAAACACACCTTCCTCCCACCAGTGTATGGTTCCAAAAATTTTCTTTTTAAATTTAAATATTGAATATGATTTTTTTTGACTTTCATACATGCACAGACAGCTCCACCTACATGAGAGCTTGTAAATACAGAAATGCTTGGTTGCTCTAGATGACCTCTTGTAAGTTGGAGCTCTTCGGGAAGAAGTATGTTGGAGAATGACGCTGTGAAAAACATCAATGATGGTAAGACAGACAAGAGTTTTAATACCAGCTCTTTCATTACTAGCTATATGACCTTGAGAATGGCTTAACACTTTTTTAGCATCAGTTTTTATCATCTGTAAAATGGGACACCTATTGTAAAGACTTAATTAATCTGTAGAATATACGGTGCAAAGTAGGCTTTCAATAATTAGAAATTATTATCTTTAAGAACTTCTTATGTTTTTAACACTTGTGCTTACCTTTGGATAGGACACAGCAAGCTCATAAGATATGACTGTCCTCAAGAGTTTATTACTTAGTTGAAGTTTAGAGTTTCCTCAGATATGTTGCAACAGGATTCATATACCATTCATTCATTCTTTTGCTCACTTATTAACATGTTTATTTAACAAATGCTTCTTAATGCCAAATATTATCCTTAGTGACTGGGGGTAAATCAATGAGCAGAAGTACATAGCTAGAATCTATGAAAATTTACAATTATAACTGACTTTTTTTTCCACCTAGACATAGCACAGTTGGTGTATTAGAGTCGTTGTGAAGACACTCTGGCTTCACGTTGCCTTCATTTAAATCTCAAATCTGTCATGTACTATCTGGTTATTTCTGGGCAAGTTACTTTTAACTGCTATGAGCCAAATGTCTTCATCTGTGATATAAGACATAGTCGTATACACTGTAATGTGAAGATTAAATGGGTTAGTATACATAAAGTGTATAGAATAATTCTTGGCACATAGGAATTACTTTGGACCAATAAAATAGACCATTAAAATGTTAACTTTATTATTATTGTCGTTATTATTAGGTACTGTTTTCCAGGTATCAGATTCTTAACTTTCCTTTAGGGAACAACCTCTCCATTCTCAGGCTAAGTTTTGGCCTTCATGTGCACTTGTGACTTAAGCTTAATATAATAGCATAGTTCATTTTTCTTAGTCATGGTGATTGGTCAAGTTAGGACAAAAGCAAGTCCATCAAGTTCAATCAAAGTCCTTTCTAGGGCTTTTGAGATTCACGTTCTCTTTTCTATTAGAACTGAACCTGAGTTGATGTAGCCCTATAGATAGGGTTCCTGGTAATCTTCTTGTCACTATTTGGAGCAGGTATCGAAACCACCATGGAACAGGGCAGAACAAGAAGGTGGAGAGAAACCCGACACTAATGATGACATGTAAGCCTCTAGATCAAACAGTAGAAAGACATTACTCTGAACTTTCAGTTTTATGTGCCAGCAAATTATAATTTCCCTGTCCCATTTTCTTTTTAGTGTGAGACTGAGTTAGCCAGAGTTGGTTTCTGTTGCTTGCAAGTAAAGAAGCCTAAAACTCAGAAACCAACTCAGTTACTTAGAGGTTGATGCAGATTTATGATTATGAAATCTTTCCTTTATCCCTCCATCAAATATAGTTGTCTCGTGCCACTCTATCAGCATTTGCTGACGTTTCCCTTTTGGGTACAAGCCTGTGATTGTCTTTTCTAGGACTAGAGCATTTTTGGAATCTACCTGAGGTGACCAGAGTATAGTCAGGAGAAATGACAAGGTAAAGAAAGCTGTAGATTAATTCAATTGTGGGTAGATGTTGTCTTTTTGTATCTGGCAAAGAGGAAAATTGAGTAGTACAGACAGGTTTGTTAACTGTGTATGTGGCAATATGTGACGTTTGGCATATTTATTCTACAAAATCTAACCAGATTAAAGAAAAACAATCAATTAGGCTGTGAAATTCAATACATGGTTACAAATTTTAGGAAGTGGTATGAGGGGAAAAGATAGAGTGCAAATATTAGAGCAGATAACCAGAGCATTGTCTCATTCTTTCATGCTTGGGATATGAAAAAGGTCAGCAGCTTTTAGGCGGTGGCATGTGACATGCTTAGTCTATGACTGACTTCATTGTTGTCATTATTAGTAAAATCACCTGAAATCAAAGCAAAGAAAACCATCACTAATAGTATAGCTGATATTGAGCACTTAAGCATTCTGAGTAAGTACTTGCCACCTAAAATTCCCTTGACTTCTCTTTCCATGTATGGGGGAGAAACTCAAGAACCCTTCTTAACTTCTCCAAAAGTTCTTGGTGTTGGGGGCCTAGGTTTCTCTGACTCGGATCATTTCCTTCCATTGATTAAAATAAATCTGAGTTTTTTGTTACTGATTTGTCACCCCCCCCTACACTAGATTCCACTTTGGTTTCTCATCAGAGGACTAATGACACAAAATGCAGTATGTAAAAGATTTGTACAAAAATTGGGTGTGGGTGCAGAATGGAGCCAGTACATAGCGCAGGGAGCATTTTACATTTGCATTTTTGCATGATAAATGTCTTTATATGGACATACAGCATCTGTGGTCCATTAAAAGTCTCTCAGCTGTTCTTGTTGGCCGTTGTTCCTCCTTCTGCCATGGCCTACAAACCTCCATCTTGCTAGGTTTCTTCTCTCCCCTCCACCCTGAGCACTTTCCTTGTCTAAACTATCTGCCAAAAAGTTATTTTATTTACTCCTTAGAACCACCTATGGACTCTCTCTCTTATTAATGTCAGGTAAATAAATCTGATCTACTAAAATAATTTGGGGTTAGGCATTAGCAGTGCATATTGAGGCTAGGGGAATTCTTTGGTCTAACACATCAAGATCTGACAGAAGCAGCAAGAAGACCCATACCTTCCTGACTCCCAGGTGAGCTGGTAAAACCTAGTATGTGTGTATGAGGGTGAGTGGAAAGAGAAGTTACAAAAATTGTAAAAAAAAAAAAAAATTAAAAAAAAACCTTTGGAGTTTTTATAAAGTGTGATTTTTGGGTTTATACGTAGAAGGAACTCACTTGCTGGGAAAATAATTCAGAACCTAGGGACAGATGCCAAGAGGTGGAAAGAAAATTCTTCCTCCTTCTCCTTCATCTTTTTCTTCATAACAGAGCCATAGCTTGCAAATTCCCTTTTTATGACTATGCAGTCAAGGTGCATTGCTTTCTTATAAGACAATTAGTTCTGATTTGGGTGACCATTTTACTATTTATAAGGAAAGAGCTGAAGAATTTCTCCTATCAAATGTCTCTTACTAATGTTAAATTATAATGTTTATGTTGAAGTGAATATTCTGTTCATTCAAATTGATTCCCCAAATGGTGATCACGGGTGATAGCTTATCTGTAATAATTATGATGATGATGGTAACAATGGGAAATATTTCTTGAGCTTTTATTTTATGGCAGGCAGTTGGCTTTATGTAAGCATTATCTCATATAAGTCTCTCAGCAGTTCTGCCACAGAGTCTGTTATGACATATCTCCGTTTTTAGAGCTGAAGAAAAGGAGACAGACACAGAACAGTTACATGACATGCTTAGGGTCACATCAAGCCTATATGTGGTCAAACTGTTATTTGTGTAGTGAAAGCTAGCATCATAAGGATTTTGTTCCTTAGATGCTTTATGCTTGCTGGGAGGCTTTGAAGCATCATTCTAGATGCTTCCGTGGTTGATTCTGTTGCAATTCGGTATTTATAACATCAGCTAGTGAGCTGGTCACTACCAACCCTTTCTTTTCTATTTTATAGTTAATGACTCCATTTTGAAGAAATGAGATAAATCAAGGAGAAGGGAAAAAACTTGTCACACAAAAATATAATTATAGAAATTTTAGAAAGAGTTTCCTTGAGGATGAATAATAAAGAATGGAGAAACCTGAGGCACAGATATGTGGACTGACTTTGCTCAAGGTAAAACAGATAGTTATATAAACACATTTTCCTTTGTCAAAGAAGTTCAGTGTTTTAAGTAACTAATTTATTTTAATGTTGGGAGATCTCTATAAATCTTCCTACATTACTTAGATAAATAAGTTGCCACTAAAATTGTTTTTCAGTAATTTTGTTTGGCTGTTTTAATGTGTGTTTTTCATAATCTCTAACACTGAATTTCTCATCACTTCAGCCCTCTGGATTTTATTAGGTTTTGCGCGCTCGGGAAATAACATCATCAAAGCAGAGTTATCTTCACATACGCAAGACAATTATATTGATATATCATGTGCTGTATTTTAATTTCAAAATTATTGCCTCATTGTTTTCTCCTAGAGCCCAGTTTTATTTCCTTCTTCTTATCGTTAAAGGTACAGAGACAAGTAATTCACCCTTAAAAAAAGGAAACAAAAGGTTTGCTTAAAAAAATGTAGCTAGAAAAATCTCCCGCAGAGTGAATTCCCACAGTGTTATGGAGGATGTAAATTTAGCTCAGTGTGATTCAAACAATCAAGTTAGGAATTTTAATTTAATGGTTTGCCCCTTTGAATGGTTAGCCACTCACCTCATTGTGCAAGTTGTGTTTGAATTGGAGAAAATTAAACTAAAATGTGTTGAATTTGCCCCAATCAGGTTATTCTGGGAGGTCTGATTCACAGGCTGAGTGATGGACTAGAAAGAATGAATCAACAAACAAAAGAAGAGGAGGCTTAAAAATTTCATTTTAATAATAATGACTCTATTATCTCTCAATATTTGAGAATTTAAATATTTGGTTTTTGCGATGGCGATATCATTTCAGCAGTTTAAACAGGCTTGGGGAATTACCTTGTTTTCATTTCAACACAACCCAGAGTCCCATGTTTTTGGTATGTTGGTCAGAAACCTCAGTGCCTCACAGATGAGAGGGTTTGTGAATCAGTTTCTGCCCAACTGGCTTGGCTGTAGCAAACAAAATGCTGGAGGAGAAAAAATGTTGGATGAAAGAACAGACGAGAATAAGAACCAAGGATTTTTTTCTTTTTACGATACCTTAGGGAGTAGTCCAATAGGCCAAATGGATCTAGACAGTCATGGCTCATGTTTGGAATTACAACTGTAAGATTCGGTAAAATACAGCACTTTTCTTGGAAAGTAAGAAAACACATAAAAAAGCCCATCAAGAGGAAAGTGACTTGATTATAAGCCTTTTTACATGTTTACACATAAAGAAAGAAATGTTAATAGAGTGAGCCCTTTGGCAGTGAAAGGGAGTTCTTACCTCTTACGGACTTTAAAGTTAGACCTGGTGGGGACCTTAGAGCCACATGCATTGTTCAACTCCATTTCAAAGAGGTTGAGGCTACAGCTCAGACACAGAGTTTGTCATGCCAAGGGTCACAGTGGTACTGGCTGAGTTAGAAAAGGTATTTCCTTTTTTTTCATGCCATTATGTCTCCTGGTTTCCTCTTAGGAGCACTTACGTGTCAAGTAGTTGTCACTGCCCTTGAGTCTCTTTCTTTGAATTTAATTTTGGTGTGTACAGCACGTGCCTCTGCCCTTTTGAGTGATCTGAGCCATTGCCACACGTTATAGTGGCGCCATTATTCCAACCGCAAGTGCTGATAATATATAGTAGCTCAGGATCTTTTCACCACCACAGTGGTTCTGAATGCCTTATCCCTCTGTAGGCAGATCTGGCTCCTTTATTATGGTAACTGAGCCCAGAAGTGTGCTTCCTCAAAGCTGGGGGAGTGGCACTGACAAGGGTTAGCAAAGGCACATGGTTCTACATACCTCACTGCTGCATTTATGAAAGGCATTTCTCACTTGCGGATGAAACATGTTGACGTAAAACAATTAGGCCATGTGGAACAAAGCAAACATTTGAGTAGAGATGGAATATTCAGTTCACTGCACTGATTTTACCAAGAGCCCCAGAAGCCAGGAGACCTGTTCTGCTGAAGAGCTAAATGGCTTCAAGCCCCTTGATTTCTCCAAGTCTTAGTTTCTTCATCTGTAAACGAATGGTTGGGATTAGGTTATTGCTTCAGTCCCTTTGTGTTCTAGCAAGCTCCTTTAAAACATAGACAGCACGGTCAGCATCTTGGAAGCATGGGAAGAGTTGATCAAATGATATAGACTGATCATTTTTGGGGGATCCTGATAGCCGTACTTCTCTCAGCTAAGAGTAACCTCATTTATATGGTTTCCCATTGGGCTTTAGTCCCTTACAAAAATCTGAATGCTTTTCAGTTGAATGTGTGTTAACCATCTAGTTGTTCAGTGCTTAGAACAGTAATTTGGGGAAATACTTTCCAGAATCCTCAAGCAATCCTTAAACACCAGCTGAGTGCAAGGTACTCTTGGTACTCAGACCACAGAGTTGGGTTGGGGTCCTCGGGAGAGCTTATAGTGCTGTTGAAGAGAAGAGAATTGTGATTGAGGGCACATTGAATTAAATGACGAAAGAGTGATTTGGAGAATAATTGCAGTTGGTAGCCTGTTTTTATTTAACCACTTAATTCTCCTATATTGAGGATTTCTGATCTTTAAACTCTTTATCATGGTTTAAACAAATCTATTAAGGGTTGACTCATACGGCAGTGAATAATTCTCTCTTGTTTTCTTTGAGATAATTCTCAGATTAAAAAAAAGAATCCTTGGCATTTGACTCTAATGGTGAAGGCTGTGGGAAAGAAATAATTCCAATGATTATGTGTAAGGAAATATGTGTTATATATAGCTTTTTTTTTTTTTGGACTATGCTAACACTGTCCTCAAACCACATACTAATTAAAACAGAGCAGGTAGAATGATTGGCTAAGATCATATGTAACTACTGAATAACATTCTAGAAACTGCAACAGTGCTAGTCACGTATGTCATCTATTTGCCCACTCCCCCCACCACTTTTTTTTTTTTTTTTTTTTTTTTTTTTTTTTTTTTTTGGGCAGTACGCGGGCC
>NW_020175199.1:1957848-2024065 GCF_003031525.2 Neophocaena asiaeorientalis asiaeorientalis
TTTTTTTTTTTTGCGGTACGCGGGCATCTCACCGCTGTGGCCTCTCCCGTTGCGGAGCACAGGCTCCGGACGCGCAGGCTCAGCGGCCATGGCTCACGGGCCCAACCGCTCCACGGCATGTGGGATCTTCCCGGACCCGGGCACGAACCTGCGTCCCCTGCATCGGCAGGCGGACTCCCAACCACTGCGCCACCAGGGAAGCCCCCCCCACCACTTTTTTAAATAACGAAATGATCTCCAGTTTCACTTGGATTGGCAATGTACATGGCTTTGAGAAATTACATTTACCAGTTTCTCTTGTACCAGAGGTAGCCAGCCATGTGACATAATCCTATCCAATGAGATAGAAAGATAAACCACAGGACTGGCTCCCATAAAGCTCACTAAAGTTAAGGAAGAGCTGACCCAAATGGCACATGCTCTTTGCTTTTCATCTTTCTCCTTTCCTGAGATGTGGATGCAGTGCTGGATGTAGGACATCCGTGTTGAGTGCACAAAGTAGTTCTGTGAATATTACATCCTAAGTATGGCAGCGTGGAGAGCTGGATCGAGCCTCGGTTCCAAGTGACATTGTGAGACGTCACGCCAGCCGTGGATTCCTTGCCTCCAGGCTTCTCATTCAGTAAAGAACATAGAGCTCCTACTTTGTTTAAGCTATTTTGGGGGGATTGCTTCTATTACTGTGGCTGAACACATCTTCAGGGATATGAGTGTATACTATGTGCTAAGCGCTAAATCTTACTGGGTGTGTATAGAAAGACTTCTAAGAGTTTCTAAGTCTCTTGAGGGAGATATATATACATATATATATATATATATATATATATATATATATATATATACACGCGCACACACATATGTGTATATATGATGTATATGTAAATAATACATAGTATATATATTTAATCTCTATCTAGTGATAGGTGTGATTCTAAAGAACTCCAGGAATATGGAAGAAGAGATTAATCTGACTGATGACACCTGAGGGTTCCTTAGGCTTTCTGTTTTTCTTCGTAAGGGTGGTCACCAGCTCATCAAAGACATATAAAGCAGTATAGAACGTTTCCAAACTGTCTTAGCTCGTTCTGGTGCAGATCACGAAGCGGGTTTGAACTAGAAGTGCAACTAAACTTGCAGTTTTCACGCGATCCCCAAATCACCGTGTTTCTTGCTCTACCTCATAATTGCGTTCACGTATTACAGTCTGCGGGGACGGCCACAGAGGAGCAATGTCGGAAGAAGAGAAGCAAACCCCATTTTTGTTCTTGGGGATACGTTCCACGCCTTAACTTTTAATCCCATGGGAAGTCGCACGTGAGCTTGATAGTTAAAATAAACTTGAGAAAAATTGTGATAAACTCTATCCTCTTTTCGAGGTTTCCTAGTCCTTCCCCGCTTACGTGCCCCAAAATGGTGACCGTCAAGGAATTTCTAAGATAGAGGTGGGTGAGAGTTGATATGAAGTTAATCAACGTGGTTTATGGATTTGCATGTTTATAGGCGGCATTCAACTATGTATACTCATTTAGCTGTCAGCCATGTTCATTTAGATAACACACACACAAATATATATTTACATACTTCCTTTTAGAATCTGTGTAAATGAGTGGTTAAATTCCACGTTTGAGCTTCTGTTGCCAGAGTCTTCACTTTTACCTGAATTTCCTCTTTGGGAAATGTCTGCTTTACGTGGCCAATTTTACGGTTTCTTTCTTGTATTCACCTGACTTTACAAGATGCGTGCATTTCCGTGCAAATGATTGACTGCGTCTCGAATAAGAATGCTAAATACATGGCAGGTACTGGACCCCCTGACTCCCTTTCCACACAGGTACCCGTGTTGTTCACCCCTGGGACTCAGGGCACTTTCCCACTGAAATGAGGCTCCGTCAAGATCTTCTTCAACATAATTCTCCAAGGGTGGCAGCAAAAATATTTGAATTGAGACTCAAGATGAAAGTCATTTGCCAGCCATTGAATAAGTATGAAGCTTGGTACACTACTCCTTGGACACAGACTGGGCTAAAGCTTTGTGTATCCAGAGATACACCTATGTCTTCAGGAAGTCTGAGTTTCTCTTTCAAGGGCATGACGAATGTTCTTCTGGGAGATGGCTTCACAAAATAATTCGTGTCTAGTTATGGTCCTGAACCTGCCTGGATCCATAATCTATGCAGTCTCTTCAGTACTGGTAGTGAGCTGGTAATCTCATTCGAGCTTCCTGTCTCATAAAATAGGAATGTGTTTCCTTTAAAATGAGGAGAAAACTGACAAAATATTCCCATAAAATGCTACTTCATATGTAACTACTGTAATAGTTTCCTGTTGCTGCCGTAACAAACGACCACACACATAGTGGGTTAAAACAAAAAGAATGCATTTTCTTAGAGTTCTGGAGGTCAGAAGTCCAAAAATCAAAGTATTGTCAGGGCTGCTTTCCTTCTGGAGGCTCCAGGGGAGAATCCATTTCCTTGTCTTTTCTTGCTACCTGAGGTCCCCTGTATTCCTTGGCGTGTGACCCCTTCTTCCATCTTCAAAGCCAGCAATGGGATGTCTTCAAATTTCTCTCTGACTCTGGCACTCCTATAAAGATCCTTGTGATTAGAGTGAGCCCACCTAGATAATCCAAGATAATCTTGCCTTCTCAAGGTTCTGAATTTAATCACATCTATAAAGTCCCGTTCACCACATAAGGTGAAATATTCACAGGTTCCTGGGATTAAGATGTGGATATCTCTGGGGAAATCTTTTTTTTTAAAAAAATATTTATTTAGTTGCGTCGGGTCCCAGCTGTGGCATGCGGGGTCTTTTAGTTGCAGCATGTGAACTCTTAGTTGTGGCATATGGGATCCAGTTCCCTGACCAAAGACTGAACCCGGGCCCCCTGCATTGGGCTTACGGAGTCCCAGCCACTGGACCACCAGGGAAGTCCCTCTGAGGAATCTGTATTCTACCCATGACTCATAGCCAATCACTTTTAGTCATTTGATCGCTAATTCATCTTCACTATTTTACACACAGGTACCCATTGTACACAATGTCATCCTGACACATAACTAGGAAAGCTAGATGCAGTTATCTTCTTTGTCTGGAGAAGAAAGTAGAGATTTAGAAAAATTAAATGAGTTGTCCATGAACATAAAAGTGGAGAGCTCGGATTCAAACCCTGTGTGTCTAACTTGAAGTCGGGTTTTCAGCAGTGTACTATAAAATCCTCAGCTTTCATTCACAATAAGGCAGTGATTTTTCAAACTCACTTTAGCAGCAAAACCTTATGTTAAATGAAATCTTACCCATGTAACCGATACGTCCCACTTCACCATCCAGGGGTTCAAAACAAGGTCATCTCTTTTAATATTCAAATTAAATTATTCCTAGCTCTGTCTTGCTCTCATAGAAATGTCTTTCTTTCCTGCTTGGACCCTCCTTCCCATTACAAGCCCAAGAACAGTAGAAGTGTGTATTCAGTCCGTGACATAACATGGAAAATGGGAAAAAATCCAAAATAGCGTAACGTGTTTACCAGGAGCTAAGATCTCCGCTGCTGTTATTGCTGTTGTTGCCGCGAGATGTCACTGCTGGAGACGGGAGCAGTGTGTGTCCACTGCAGGAAGCAGGGCAGACACCTACATGCACACACCAACATCTTTGGCTGGTGGTGGGCTCTGGATGTGAGGAGTAAACGGAAACCCCTCTCACGCAGTGTTAGGCAGAGCTATGCTCACCCATGCTCCTGTTCTTACGGCTTTACCAAGAAATTGCCATTTTCCCGAGGCTGACCCTCCCCCAGTGTCTGGGGAGCTGGTGGATGAAGGTTTTCCTATCTTAGAAACAGCTCACATCCTGAACCAGCTTCTCTTATAACATTAGCACCCTAGCCCAGGATACTGGTGAAAGTCCTCTCTTGGTCCCAAAGTCTATCTCATTTGGTGCATCCAAATAAGTGATATATCTTTAGAGGTGTTAAAATTAGATTAGGTTGCAAGGAACAGAAAAAAAAATAACACCAAATAGTAATGGCATGAACCAGACACAAATTTCTTTCTTTCTCATGTTCTATCTTGTTGCTGTATCATGTGCTTCCTACCTTCCCAAAGACAACTCGTAGACCGAGGTGTCCACTAAACCTGGAAGCTGTAATCATCAAATTCATATTCCAGCCAAGAGGGGAGGCAAAAGGAAAGAAAGATGATAATGACTCTCCTTTTAAGGTTACTTTCTTTACATCCCCCTGTCTAGAACTTAGATGGCCAAAAGACCTCACCTATCTGCAAGGGAACATGGGAAATGTGACTTGTATTCCAGGTGGTCACATGTCCTGCTAAAATTGAGGGATGCTGTCAAAACCAGTAGTGCCCATTCTAAGGGAAACACCCTAACTTATTACAGAGTCACCCCATTTTATAAAGCAGGTAGGAGCCCATAGCTCTGTTTGAAGCATAGGTGGTTTTCTAGAGTTCTGTATGCTCAGCTTTCTACACCTTTGCTGTGGTTCTTGAGGCAATGCTGAAAAATACAGGACTGCAAATCTCAGTTTGAAAACCATACTACAAAGGTGACAGCTCACAACTCAAACGGTTACCTGCATCCTGCTTTTGACAAAAAAGTTTACTTATTTTTCCTGATACATTTCAAACTTACAGAAAAATGAAAAGAATAGTATGGCAATAGTAGTATACCTACCTCACATCACACATCACACATCACATGTGGGCCTAGTATTATTTTAAAGAAATAAAGCATTTCAGATTTAGTTAGAATTCCTTTAAAATACCACACAGGCTCATTCTCCTCTTTCTCCGTTTCTGTGTCCAACTCTGTCCTCCCCAACCTGTTTCATAATATTGGTGTTTATCCTTCTAGTTCACCTGAAAACAAATCCACACTTTATTTCTTTTGTTTTTACCTAATGTACTTTCTTCTGTCGCAGGACCCCATCCAGGCTACCACATTACATTTAGTAGTTATGTCTCCTTAGGCTCCTCTTGGCTGTGACATTATCATACTTTCCTTGTTATTATGCCCTTGACAGTTATAAGTATTGGGTAAGGTATTTTGTAGACTACCCCTCTATCGGAATTTGTCTGTTATTGTCTCATGATTAGACTGGGGTTATAGGTTTTGGGGAGGAAGACCACAGAGGCAAAGTGCCATTTTCTTTACATCATATCAAGGGTACGTAATATATACATGATTTATCACTATTGAAATTGACCTTAATCACCTGGATGAGGAAGTGTTTGTCAGATTTGTCTACTGGAACTCTACTGAAAAGTTCCTCTTCTTATTCCTCTTTTCATACTGTACTTTTTAGGAAAAAAAGTCACTAATGCACAGCTCACACTTAAGGAGTGGGGAATTATGCTCCCCCTTTCGAAGATGGGAGTTCTGCACGGGAGATTCGTCTCTTCTCCCTAATTAATTAACTAATTAATTATTCAATCATTGATTTATGTCAGTATGGATTCATGGATATTTACTTTATACTGTGAGTTATAGCCCGATACTCTTTTATTTTTTTGCTCAGATTGTTCCAGCTTTGGTCATTGGGAGCTCTTTCAGCTGGTTCTTTTCAGTTTGACATACTTCCAACATTTGTGTATTTATTTAAGCACTTCTTTATTTCCTGGTACAACGAAATGCTCTGGGCTCATCATACACCAGTCCTAGAATCAGCTATTTCTACAAAGAGCTCCGATTCCTTTTATTGGAGAATGGTATTAAGAACCAAGATCCGGGTGCTAGGCATGCTTGAAATCACACACACACACATATATATATATATAAAATATACATAATACTATATTACGTACATATTACATATATATAATATTACCCACACACATTGTATACATACACGAGTATGCATATATGTATATGTATGTGTGTATGTATATTATTTTTATTTTAATAAGACTTAGTAGTAAGCTAACAGGAATAAAATTCTAATTTTGTACTCTCCAGCATTAATGGAAGAGGTAGCAGAATTTTTAGGTTGTGGTCCTTGGGCTAACTGCCCTCCTGTGTCACATTGTGAAAGCAGTCACTTATTCATTGTAGAACTTTATCTTAACCTTTGAGTCACAAACTCCTTTTGAGATGCTGATGAAAGGTTAACAGACCTTTTGCCCAGGAAAAAAAAAAGTGTATAAGTAAACACATACAGAATTTAGTCCAGGATTCCTGAGGTTCAAGGGCTCCCTGAAGTCTGACCTGGGGCATTAGTGACCCCTGGTCAGGGGACTGTGGAGCTAGAGGAAGGGCCAGAAAGTCCACATGTCCTGTTGCTGGTTTTCTCAAGCCTCACTTCCATTGTGATCTGTTTTCTGGCCAAGGAAATGGGGTCACTTAACAAATAAATCAGAGGAGTCTGATCCAATAATGCTTTCTTCATCAGCTCATTACAAACATTTATTTTAAGCAGCTCCCTTTATGTAAAACCATGATGGAGTTGTTCGGGCTTCTCTTTTGGTTTCTAAACCAAGATTTAAAGAAAAAATCAGAGTTAATTTGCATGGATTCTTTAATTCATATCTCTCCCAAGTTTGAGTCACTTCCCCTTTGCATTAATGGTTCCTATTTAAAACTGGTACAGTGGGAAGGAGGTTATACTTAGCATAATGTTGTGTCTGTGAAAACTGACATAGGTGTAGGACAGGAAGAGTTAATTGAGTTAAATCTCAGTACATTTTTCTGAATCTGTGTTTAACACTGATTATTTCAAGGTGGTTTTTATAATCACTTCCAAATGTTTTAATGAGGCTGTTTTTCATTTTTCTCAAGACTTCTTTAAAAATGTTTTCTCCTTTCCATATTGATTTTCCAGCTACTTTCCTTAATGCCGCCGTTGGCAGACCCAGCTACGCACTTTTATGGTTTGTTCCGGAAGCTTTCATCCACCTCCCAGCCCCTTCTCTCTTCCTGTCTGCTGGGTGCTCTTCATCCGAGGGGAAAGCTCTTCTGGTCTGATTCCTCACAGCTTCTCGCGCAGCCTGCATCCCAGGCCACGTGCAGTTTTTATTTCAATCTGTTAGTCATTGTCAGCGTAGCTACCTCCTGTTGTCATCTTATTTCTTTAAGATCTTCCCGGAATAGAATCTACAGCTTTGTGATTTTGTCTAGTTTATGGATGATAAGCATTGGAAATCGGTTGAATTATTGTTTGCATTCCTTTGGTTTCAGACTTCGCCTTAGAAGCCCTTCCGGTCCTCCTTCTGGGTTTCCCCGGCCTGGCGAGGGGCCCCTTCCCTACTGTATCAGGTAGCCAGAGGCAATTAGGCTGCCCAAGGACAGGACGGCAGGGCCGTGACACTCATCGCATGCCACAGCTCTGGGACAGCTCTGTGTAAACACACGTTACCAGCCAGCCCAGGCTGCTGTCAGAGATTCGAGTCACCATGCGCCTGTCATTCCTTCAGACGGAGGTCCTGTTAGGTCACGATAAACAGTCGCTAGATTTATGGCTTCCCATAAATCTTGCGACTGTTTATCGTGACCTAACAGGACCTCCGTCTGCTCTGCTGGTGGGAATGTGAATTGGTACAGCCACTATGGAGAACAGTATGGAGGTTCCTTAAAAAACTACAAATAGAACTACCATACGACCCAGCAATCCCACTACTGGGCATATACCCTGAGAAAACCATAATTCTAAAAGAGTCATGTACCAAAATGTTCATTGCAGCTCTATTTACAAGAGCCAGGAGATGGAAACAACCTAAGTGTCCATCATCGGATGAATGGATAAAGAAGATGTGGCACATGTATACGATGGAATATTACTCAGCCATAAAAAGAAACGAAATTGAGCTCTTGGTAATGAGGTGGATGGCCCTAGAGTCTGTCATACAGAGTGTAAGTCAGAAAGAGAAAGAGAAACACCGTACGCTAACACATATATATGGAATCTAAGAAAAAAAAAATGTCATGAAGAACCTAGGGGTAAGATGGGAATAAAGACACAGACCTACTAGAGAATGGACTTGAGGACACAGGGAGGGGGAAGGGTAAGCTGGGACGAAGTGAGAGGGTGGCATGGACATATATACACTACCAAACGTAAAACAGGTAGCTAGTGGGAAGCAGCCGCATAGCACAGGGAGATCAGCTCGGTGCTTTGTGACCACCTCGAGGGGTGGGATAGGGAGGGTGGGAGGGAGGGAGACACAAGAGGGAAGAGATATGGGGATATATGTATTTGTATGGCTGATTTACTTTGTTATAGAGCAGAAACTAACACACCATTGTAAAGCAATTATACTCCAATAAAGATGCAAAAAAAGAAAAAAAAAAAAAGATTTATGGCTTCCCAAAGAGGAAAACAGTTCCCTAGACTATTGCTGAAATCCCTATCGGGATGCTGGACCCGCTCCTTGCCATCATCATGAAACAAGATCACTCATCGAATGTGTTCTTATATCTTGAAGCAAAGAGTGTTGGGTATTTTCTAAAGCGTAGTGATAATAAATGGGGCTGTTTTCCTTATTTCCTTTGCCTTACTTGTTGGTTTGAGTCCAGAAGCCTTTGCTCAATTTAGTCCAAAGTCTTCATAAATAGACCTTTTCCCCTTGAACTGTATTACTCACACAAGCTCACTGAGGGATTCTGCACTTTTATTTTGAAGTTGAAGTGGTCAGGGCGCATCTGTTTTTAATGGAGAGAGAGGGTGTGTCTCAGGTCGATATCAAGATGTCTGCCAACGTTAGCAGAATTGAAAGCGTTAATATAGTGTCCCCTATGTGTATGCTTGGGCAGTGAAGCCTGTTCATGGGCTATGCCCCCAGGATGAGGAACTATTTATGTATGAATGATATTAAAGTAGCTCTT
Source organism: Neophocaena asiaeorientalis asiaeorientalis (assembly GCF_003031525.2). Classification (NCBI taxonomy): domain Eukaryota; kingdom Metazoa; phylum Chordata; class Mammalia; order Artiodactyla; family Phocoenidae; genus Neophocaena; species Neophocaena asiaeorientalis. Next base: position 1,966,675 of record NW_020175199.1, read on the forward strand.
GCACTCAGCCGGGAGAAGGCTAATTAGGTAACCTGTTCGAGAAAAGCTTTTTAAAATTTGGATTGTGGTACAATGTTAACATTAATTTGAAGCCTAAACTCCCATTCTTCAAGGTAGTAATTCTAAAGTAATGATAAATTAGAGACAAATAATAGGAATACACATTTTCCTAGGGCCATTCAAATTTAACAGTGAAGATTGTCATTTGAATAAACATGGTCCCAAAATCCTACATGTTTTCTCTACACGTATCTAAACTTTACCTGATTGTTTGGAAATGTCCATTTGGGGTTGATATTTTCTCCTCTCAACCAGATCTTTGGTATCTTGTGAACAGGGCAGTGTATCTGGCTGTGAGGTTAAAAATTCTGTAGCAAGCCAGTTCATCAGCAACAGAGATTGAAGGACAAAAGCCCATCTGAAAGAAGTCTTTGGAAAATCACAGTCTCAGGGTCTCTGTAACATGAACTGGGTTCCCAGGCAACAACACCCTTTCCTGATTTCTTCACTAATACCCATGGGAGCAATTGATTTCACTCTAGTCTTAGTCGGCTTGAACTATCCCAAACCCAAGAAAAAGATGTTATTTGAATCTGGGGTCTTTTATTAATAAGATTAATTGGCATAAAATTTAATAATTGAGAAATGATACCAAAAAGGAAGATAAAGTAGGGGGTTCTAATGAGAAACAGATCCTCATCCCCAAGGAAATAAATGTGACTGCAGATGTAGCTTAATACAAAGAAAAGGAAAAATGTGTAGCTGCCGCACTTAGTGGCAAGCTCCTTCCTAGGGCTACAGACTGGCTTCCAATTCTGTTTCCCCTATTATCTCCAACTCGGAAAAATTCTGCTTTTGGAGTTGAAATTCTCCACGCTTTGTCTTACCCTAAGGGAATGCATTCAGTTTTTCTGGAAGTTTTTATTTTGTGAAAGCTAACTCTCTTTTGCTTTTATCTAGGCAATGATGTATTTTAACAAACACAGGGCTGGTGGCAGTCCCAGCAACAATTAGTCCAGTCTCTGCATTGCCCCATGTGGGGATGGGAAACACCAGCTCACTCCCACTGGCATCTATATCCTTGTTCATGTTTTATCTTTTCTGGCGTGCCTTTCCTTCTTTTTGTTTCTCTGACTCTGACCAATCGTAGGGTCAGCCTGAGTTCCATTTGTTCCATGAAGTCTTTCTGAAGGATTCTGGTCCCTTTTATCTCCCTTTCCTTTAGTGCTGATTGACACTGACTCATGATTTAGCCCGTGGTTATAGACCGTCTTCTATTTCTGTCTCTCTCTTGTCCGACATATGTTAGCCTTCATCTCATCAGCTAGACTAAAAGGTTGCTTGAGAGACCAAAGACCGCATCTCCCATGAAGGCCTCTTCCTAAAAGCAAGCATGATGCTGGACATGTGATAGTCCACGATGTGCTACATCTCCACATGTGGGTTTGCTGGGATTGAGGAAGTAGGAGAAGATCCTTCTTGAGAGAGAGCCCTGCCCCCCAAAGAATATACTTGAAAATATTACTTAGCATAGTGTTAATAGAGTATAAGAAATGACAGCCTTCTCTTATAATAAATTCATAAGAAAGTTGTCACAAGTTAATGATTGTTTACTTATTGTGAGAATTCTTAAGGCCAGTTTTTTCAGACAGAATGTTCCTGACATCATAGTTTGAGCGAAGTATCTGACAAATGCTGCTTTTCCATAATCTCTTGGGACACTCAAACTGAGTCATATTAGCACTTTACAGATTGTTTTTCCATGTGTGGAAAAAATTCAGTTATACCTGCGTTTTAAAAATATCACAAAAGTTTTTATAATGCCATTTTCTCGACTGGAACAGACACCATATTGCGCTAAAGCTGCTTTTCTAGGAATGATCCTCACATTTCTGGGGTAAGATGGATGAATTGTTTTAGGGAGGTGCACCAGTGGGCATTTTAGATTTTAATAAGAATACATGTTAGCATGTAGTAGAAAGTATACAGCAGGCATATCAAACCTTGATTCACGGATATTATTGCTGAGGATGTACATACTGTGAACCGGGATATTTGTGTGTTGGTGCGTACAAAGACAGAGCAAAAATCGTAAATTTAGTAGAAGAGATCACGTAGGGAAAACACAGCTTTAAACCATGAAGAGGGAAGAGAAGAGCTTATTAGCACTCATGCTAACAGGGTGCTTTTGCCCCCATCGCCTTCCAGACATTTCTTTTTTTTTTTTTCTCATAAAGGAAATTGTTTATTTAGATAAAATCAAATGGGAGGGTCAAAGAATTATCTGTTGAATGTAAAACCATATGGGAAAAACTATACACAATCAATACTGACTATACTCCCTAGCTCCTCTGTATCATGTAATCTACTGTTCATCCCTTCTGGCGTTTTTTTTTTTTTTTTATTTCAGTTATTCTGCATCTCTGTTTGGCTCTTCTCTGTATTCTGTGACTCTCTGTTAGATACTTCCAACTTCTCACTCTGTTCATCCATTCTTCTCCCAAGTTCTTTGAGCATCTTTATGATCATTACCTTGAACTCGTCATCAGGTAGATTGCTTGTCTCTATTGTACTTAGTTCTTCTTCTGGGGAATTTATCTTGTTCCTTTCTTTGGAACATATTCCTCTGTCTCCTCATTTTGCCTTATTTGCTATATTTATTTCTATGTATTTGGTAGGTTGGTTACAGTTCCCAACTTGGGGAATTGGCCTTTTGTAGGAGACGTCCTCTCTGACCCAGCAGCACACTCCCCTCTGGTCACCGGAGCTATATGCTCTAGGGTGCATTTCTAATGAGAGCCTTCTGCGTGAGGCCCCCAGGCTGCTTACTACAAGTTGAACACAGCCTAAAGCCACTGATGACCCAGATGTCCACTGGGCAGTATGACTCAAAGGGTTTGAAACCTTGGTGCCACCACACTCTGATGTGTCCTGTGAAATATATCACAAACAATCTGCTAATGAGAAGAATTTATTGTACTGAAATGGACAGGATTTTCTCTTAGCTACAAACTAAAGCAGATCCTATGGCATCTCTATAAATGCCATTACCTTCACTTGCATTGCAGTACTTTTACTGGAGTAGGAGAGAAAAGATGGGGAATTACAGAAGAGAGCCGGAACTGAAACTGCCTCTATATCTGGGTCTAATCTTGGGTTTGTGTCATACTTGGGGCCATTGCTTATTCTAGGTGACCATCACTCTTGTTTGTAAATTGAACTATAGTTGATTTACAATACTGTGTTTGTTTCAGGTGTACAGAATGGTGATTTGTTTGTTTTGCAGATTATATTCTGTTATAGGTTATTACAGGGTATTGAGTATAATTCCCTGTGTTATACAGTAAATCTTGTTGCTTAACTATTTTATGTATGGTAGTTTGTATCTATTAATCCAATATTCCTAATTTGTCCTCTCCCCCTTTGGTAACCATAAGTTTGTTTTCTATGTCTGTGAGTCTGTTCCTGTTTTATATGTAGATTTATTTGTATTATGTTTTAGATTGCACATCTAAGTGATACCATATAGTATAGTATTCTCTAGGTCTGTCCATGTTGCTGTAAATGGCAATATTTCATTGTTTTATGGCTTAGTAATATTCCAGTGTATATATAAAACACAGCTTCTTTTTTTTCTTTTTTTGAGATTAAGTTTGTTTTTTAAATTAATTTTTCATTTTTTAACATCTTTATTAGAGTGTAAGTGCTTTACAATGGTGTGTCAGTTTCTGCTTTGTAACAAAGTGAACCAGTTATACATATACATATGTCCCCATATCTCTTCCCTCTTGCATCTCCCTCCCTCCCACCCTCTCTATGCCACCCCTCTAGGAAAAACAGCTTCTTAAAGCAATCATCTGTTGATTGGCACTTGGGTTTCTTCCATGTCTTAGCTATTGTAAATAGTGCTGCTGTGAACATTGGGGTGCAAGTATCTTTTTGAATTAGAGCTTTCATTTTCTGGATATATATACCAGAAGTAGGATTGCTGGATCAGATCGTAGTTCTATTTTTAGTTTTCTAAGGAAACTCCATACTATTTTCCATAGTGGTTGCACCAATTTACATTCCCATCAACAGTGTATGAGGCTTCCTTTTTCTCCGCATCCTCTCTAGCATTTATTATTTGTAGATTTTTGATAATGGCCATTCTGACTGGTGTGAGGTGATATCTCATTGTGGTTTTGATTTGCATTTCTCTAATTATTAGCAATAATGAGCACCTTTTCATGTGCCTGTTAGCTACTGCATGTCTTCTTTGGAAAAATGTATATTCAGGTCTTCTGCTCATGTTTTGATTGGGTTGTTTGTTTTTTGATTTTGAGCTGTATGAGCTATTTACATAGTTTGGATATTAACCCCTTGTTGGTCACATCTTTTGCGGATATTTTCTCCCATTCCATAGGTTGTCTTTTCATTTTATTGATCACTTCTTTTGCTGTGCAAAAGTTTTAAGTTTGATTAGGTCCCATTTGTTTATTTTTGCATTTATTTCTTTTGCCTGGGATACTGATCTAAGAAAATATTTCTATAATTTATGTCAGAACATTTTGCCTATGTTCTCTTCTAGGAGTTTTATGGTGTCATGTCTCACATCTAGATCTTTAAACCATTTTGAGTTTATTTTTGTATACAGTGAGCAGATGTTCTAATTTCATTGTTTTACATGTAGCTGTCCAGCTTTCCCAGCACCATTTGTCGAAGAGACTATCTCTTCTCCATTGTGTATTCTTGCCTCATTTTGAAGATTAATTGGCTGGGTTTATTTCTGGGATCTCTATTCTGTTCCATAGATCTCTGTGTCTGTTTTTGAGCCAGTACCATTCTGTTTTGATTACTGTTGCTTTATAGTATAGTCTGAAGTCTGGGAGGGTTGTACCTCCAGCATTGTTCTTTTTTCTCAGGATTGCTTTGGCAATTCTGGGTCTTTGTGGTTCCATATAATTTTTTGGGGGGGATGTATGAATATTTTATTAAAATTTTTTTTTTAACATCTTTAGTTCCATATAATTTGGGGGATTATTTGTTCTAGTTCTGTGAAAAATGTCATGGGTATTTTGATAGGGATTGCATTAAATCTGTAGATTGCTTTGGGTAGTATGGCCATTTTAACAGTATTTTTTATTCCAATCCAAGAGCATGGGATATCTTTCCATTTTGGGGGATCCATCTTCAATTTCCTTTATTAATGTTTTAGAGTTTTCAGCATATAGATCTTTCACCTCTTTGGTTAAGTTATTCCCAGGTTTTTTGTGTGTTTTTTTAAACTTTTCTCTTTCTATATTTCTTTATAAGCATATAGAAATCTAGCAGATTTCTCTATATTAAACTTGTATCCTGCTACCTTGCTGAATTCATTTATTAGTTCTAATAGTTTTTGTGTGGCAACTTCTTGGGTCCTTGACCTGGCCATCATTCTAAAGCATCTTATCATAAACTCTACCTCTTCCTCAGCTATGTCTGGAAGTATGGCATATTTCTATGCTTCAAACCAAAATGTATTTTTAAAAGTTGACTGCAGCTAAACCCCATCTTTGACTTTTTTCCAATGGTCATAAAATTGGGAAAATTAAAGGAATATCCCTTGTTCTTTCTAAGTATCACTTTGGATGGCTAAGATTTAAGATGTTGATAAAGAGCAAGACACCTGGAAAGTGACCTGGCCACTATTAACACGGCAGCCATCCTTTCCAAGCTACAGAATTCAGTGGCCATTTTACTGGAGACTAGAGACCACAGACTGATTTAGTTGTTTGCTGGACCTGGGAAATATCCTTTCAGAATAGCTATATGAGGAATTAAGAGCTGCCATCCTCTTGCTCTAATGAGAACACTGGTAGAAATGGGAATGTCTTTAATGGGGATTCTAAACTCTCAGCTCCACCAGGGAGTTGCCACATCTTATTCATGGAGGAATCCTTGGTACTTAATGCAGAGCATGGCCTATGGATGTATATAGTTATTGTTACTCATAATTTTTATAATTTTTCATTCATACATTTATGAACTAATTATAGTCAATGTCTCCAGAGACTGTTTATGTATTGATAGCGGGTCATGCCACTAATTGAAAAAAGGAAAAAAGGGAAAGAAGAATTTGAGGGGCAGATGAAATCATGACAGTTTATTAACTATTAAACATACTTTTTATTACTGAAAAAAATCTCTAAGCATTAAACAAAAGTTAAGAACACTGTTACGTAATTGTTTCAAGCTGATTTTTCTTCACTGACTTAGTAGATTACAATTATATTCCATAATTCCTACTAAAGGAGAACATTTACTCAATATTACAGTAACTTTTTAAGCAAAGCAAAACATTGATTTAGGCTGAAACAAGAATTCTTATCATTCCCATTCACTATGAACACTCCATTAAGCACAATTGGATAATAATGTAGTGTGACCACTGCTGATCTCTAGCTCCCTTTGCCTCTGCATCAAGGCAGTGGTTCCCATGATTACAAATGTGTTCACTGAAATCAAGAATGCTACACAAATGCTAAAACTAACAGTTTTAAAGTTTATGGATCATTAATGTGACTTATTGATTTAGTGACTCAAATATTGCAATTATCCTCAGCTAAACCCCTCAGTGGGGGATTTTAAAATAATGTAAAGCAAAATGCTGATTAGAACTGGAATCCAATGTGGGTAATCTTTTTCTTCTCTCCTTTCCATCCTCCCTTCCTTGCTGTCTTCCTTTTCTACTTTGTTCTTTCTATATTTCGGCTGAACTAGACTAAGCATTACTTACGTGCACAGACTGCTCTGACTTCAACATCAGAGGAAGTGAAAACAATATTTCTGGCTACTGTTCTTAACACAGGAGCTGGGTATATAATGACAAACATTTCTTCTAAGGACAAGCATTCTGCGTTGTGTTTATTAAATTACCTATAAGCTTTAGGTCTTAATTTATATGTATAAAGTTGAAACAGTACAAAGGAAAATCAAAGGAATGTGATTATGAAGATATATTTCAATTTATAAAAACCAGAAACTGGCCAATGATGTTTGTGTTAAAATTTGCATTATTTACTACTCTATTACCTGAATGAATTTAATGCATTAGTAATTTAGATTACTAATTTGGATTGCTCTACGACTGTGGATTTTGGGAGTTCTCATTACATATAAAAGCATCCAGCAGTGTTCTTTGCTTAGAGAGTCCAACCTGTGTCTATAAAACTTTGCAAGGTTTTCTTGGTTCACCATAGGGGTTTGAATCAGGTAAGCAGATGGGGATGTTTTTGAATGATAAAGAAGAAAAACCCATTCTGTCATAATGACAATTCTATAATACTTCTGAGGAACAATGTTAATGATCAACACTGGCTATAGAGATGATTATCTGGTCTCTGTGTGTGTATGTGTGTATGCTTTACATTTACAAGGGCATTTAAAAGCTGTGCAGTAGTGACCTGCAAAAATAGAAATATTGAGACCAGTGTGTAAAGTAGTGCTTCTCGCCCCATTGCTGATTCTGGGGCAGCCTGGAAATGCAGACCTTCTAACACAGAATGAGGCACTGGTGGGGCTGACATCTACAGAGATTCTATAGGGATAGTCAGGAAGTTCCTATCCATAGCCTCTACCTCAATGGTTTTCTTTATGTTTGTTCTTTTAAAAATTTAAACAGTAGAATGCTCTTTTCCCTCTTAAATCTTATTCATAACCCCAACACGAAAGCAGATAAGCTGCTTTTGAAATGGTGGTAAGAGCCTTGAACCTCGGCCCTTGAAGCTCTCTCCTATCCAAGGCAAATCAGTTCCTCTCTGAACTCTTGCAGAGGACGGGGAATATAATATGCTCATTATTCATTCATTTGGATTAAGATTCTGAAGGCCTTAGCTACAATGTAAACATCTGGGAGGGCTTTCACATTCTGCCATTACTAATCAGCCATTCCTGCCTTTATTCTCTTTCGTTAGCCAGTAACTAGCAGAGCCCAGAGTGGCTGCAAGAGGAGAAATGAGCTGTAATTTGGAGAGAGATTGAGGAGAAAAGTAAAACATATTAAGTTGTGTCAGAGAGAACATGAAAAGGCTAACACAGTAAGAGGACTTTGAGCAGTTAAGAAACAAGCACACTTGTTATAGGAAAACATTTGTAGGCCAAATGGAGGGAATTATTATGGAAAGAGAGGAAGGTTATGAAATAAGACTGGTACCTGCCTTTACTTTTAGGCATTTCCTAAGCTTGCCAACCTAGTACAGCTTTTGCTCCATTTGGTAAGAGGCCTCATTAAAATGGAAGACTCTCTAAGAGCTTATTTTACCCAGGCAGTGGCCTGGGAGACTAAGAGAGTGCATCAGAAAGGAAGAAAAATGAGCTCAAACTTCCCAATGTAGATCTTGGCTTTCAGGGCACCTTTGGTTTGGAGGTCCACTTGGGAATATTCTGGAGTGCAATTAGATAACTGGTGTCTGAATCCTTTCTAGACCTAGCTCTCTATTCCTAAGGATGCTTCAGAAGCAGAGAGGCAGGCATGCCTTCTGTCTTAAATTTGCCCCAATCTCTGCTGGATCCTCAAATTATTTCCTTAACTTACCACATGAGTTGGATGAAAGTTTTGAAAAGTTACTCTCATTTGCCAAGGGTGATAGTGGAAAGGGGTGATATATATGTAAAGGAATTCAGGGAAGCGACTCTGTAATGAATCAGTGATTGATTTTGCCTGAAATTTATGTATAAATAAAAAAGAACAGCAAATAAAGAGATTGAGAGTTAGAGTGAGATAGTTTCCCCCACAACACCTACTAGATAAACTGTATTTTCCCCCATTTATTTGTAATGCTCATTTGACCATTTGTGATGTTGACACATTTGACCATTTGTGATGTTGACACAATCTCTAGGTGCATCCATTTCACTGATTGTATTTACCTTGAATGCTTCTGTATGTGGTGCCCTCAATGCAGTGTTTGTATGCAACTTCCACATATGGTTTGTGTTCCGGGGGTTTAGTTTAACATACAAGGATGTTTTCCAGCATTACATATCAACTTTCTCTAAATAATTTTTCTGTTCCACTCTCTCTTTCCTCTCCTTCTGGAACCAGAAATACACATCTATTAGACCATTAGACCAGCAGCATTTGTCCTGCTGGTCCTTACAGCTCTGTTCCTTTTTTCCCTAATTTTTTCTCATTTTCAGATAGAATAATTTCTATTTACCAATCACCTCTTTCTCTGTCATTTACATTATGATGTTAAGCCAGCTAGTGAAATTCTATTTCAAATACTATATTTTTCAGTTCTAGAATTTCCATGAATTTATTCCTATAGTTTCTATTTCTATGCTGAGAATTCCTACATTTCCATTTATTGTGAGTATATTTTTCTTTACATCGTTGAGCATAATTAAAATAGATATTCTTAAATCCTTCTTTGATAATTCCAGTACCTTAGCTCAGGCTTGGTCTCCATTGATTATCTCTTCTATTGAGAATGGGTAGCATTAATTTGTTTTTAAAAGTAATTTTGAACTGTATCTTGGGAGTTGGGAATGATACGTTGTAGAGACTCTGGGTTCTGTTATATTCCACCAAAGAAGAGAAATATTTCATGTTAATGGATAGAAAGACTCACTATTGTCAAGGAGTCAATTCCTCCCAACTTGATTTATAGATTCAATGCAATCACAATAAAAATCCCTGCAAATTATCTTATGTATCTTGAAAAAACTCATTCTAAAGTTTAAATGAAGAGGCAAAAGACCCAGAACAACGAATACAATGTTGAAGAAAAAGAACAAAATTGTGTGACTGACACTACCTGACTTCAAGACTTACTATAAAGCTACAGTAATCAAGACAGTGTGGTATTGGTGAAAGAACAGACAAATAGATCAGTGGAAGAGAATAGAGAGCTCAGAAATAGACCCACATAGATATAGTCAAGTAATCTTTGACAAAAGAGCAAAGGCAATACAATGGAGCAAAGATAATCTGCTCAAAAAATAGTGTTAGAACAATTGTACAACCACATACAAAAAATACATTTAGACACAGACCTTATACCTGTCACAAAAGTTAATTGAAAATGGATCACAGAGCTAAATATAAAATGCAAAACTATTAAACTCCTAGAAGATAATATAGGATAAAACTAAGATAACTTTGTGTATGGTGATGACTTTTTAGATATAACGCCAAAGGCACAATCCATGAAAGAAATAACTGATAAGCTAGACTTAATTACATTTAAAAACTTGTGCTTTGCAAAAAACACTGTTAAGAGATTAAATATACAAGCCACAGACTGGCAGAAAGTATTTCAAAAGGCACATCTGATAAAAGGCTGTAACCCAAAATATACAAAGAATTCTTAAAACTCAACAACAAGAAAACAAGAAACCTGATTTTAAAATGAGCCAAAGACCTTAAAAGACACTTCTCCAAAGAAGATACACAAATAAGCATATGAAAAGATGTTTCACATCATATGTCAATAGGGAAATAAAATTTAAAACAAGGAGTTACCATCCTACACCTACTAGAAAGGCCAATACCAGAACATTGAAATCACCAAATGCTGGCAAGGATGTGGAGTAGAAGGAACTCTCATTGATTGCTGGTGGGAATGCAAAACGGTATTGCCACTTCGGAAGACAGTTTCTTAAAAAACAACTAAACATACGTTTACCATATGATCCAGCAATCATTCTCCTTGTTATTTACCCAAAGGAGTGAAACTTATGTCCACACAACCTGCACACATTGCACCTGCTCATTGGAAAGTGATTCACTTTCCTATCTTTTTGTTTTTGTACTAACCTTGAATCCTACAAAAACTTGCTATAATAACTTTTTAGTTCTGTGAGTTTTTTTTTATTCTTTTGGATTTTCTACATAGATGATCATGTCATCTGTGAACAAAGACAATTTTATTTCTTCCTTCCCAATATGTATGCCTTTAGTTTCTTTTTCTTACTACATTAACTAGAACTTCCAGTACAGTGTTGAAAAGAAGTGGTGAAAGGGGAAATCCTTGAGTTGTACCTGATCTGAAAGGGAAAACTTCCAGTATCTCACCATTAAGTATAATGTTACCTGTAGTTTTTTGGTAGATATTCTTTATCAAGTTGAAGTTCTTCTCTATTCCTAGTTAACTGAGAGTGTTTTGTTTTTTTAATTAGGAACGGGTGTTTGGATTTTGTCACATGCTTTTTCTGCATCTATTGATATAAACTTGTGATTTTTCTCCTTTAGCCTGTTGATGAGATGGATAACGTTAAATGATTTTTAAATGTTGAATAAGCCTTATATACCCAGGATAAATCTCACTTGAACATAGAGTGTTTTTACACACTGTTGGATTCAATTTGCTAATATTTTTTTGGAAATTTTCACATATATATGCATGAAGATGTTGGTGTGTAGTTTTCTATTCCTGTAATGTCTTTGTCTAATTTTGGTATTAGGGTCATAGAGTCAGTTAAGTATTCCCTCTGCTTTGAACTTCTGAAAGAGACTGTAGAGAATTGGTACAGTTTCTTGCTTAACTGTTTGTTAGAATTCATCAGTGAATTCACCTGGGCCTGGTATTTTCTGTTTTGAATGGTAATTAATTATTGATTTAATTTTTAAAGTGATATAGGTCTATTCATACTGTTTATTTCTTCTGTATGAATATTGGCAAATGGGGTCTTTGCAGGAACTGGTCCATTTCATCTAGGTTATCCAAATTTGTGGGCACAGAGTTGTTCATAGTATTCCTTTATTATCCCATTAATGTCTATAGGATCAGTAGTGATGGCCCCTCTTTCATTTCTGATATTAGTAGTTTGTGTCTTCTCTCTTTTTTTCTTAGCTAACCACAGTTGGCTAGAGGTTTATTGGTTTTACTGATCTTTAAAAAGAACATGCTTTTGGTTTTATTGATTTTCTCTATTGATTCCCTGTTTTTAATTTCATTGATTTCTGCTCTAATTATTTTTTTCTGCTTACTTTGGATTTAATTTGCTATTCCTTTTCTAATTTCCTAAGATGAAAACTTAGAGGACTACTTTTAGCACTTTCTTCTTTTCTAATATACACATTCAAGGCTATGAATTTCCCTCTACTACTTTCACTGCATCTCACAAATTTTGATTTTTTTTTCCATTTTCATTTAGTTTAAAATATCACTAAGTTTCTCTTGAGATTTCTTCTTTGACCCATGAGTTATTTAGAAGTGTGTTGTTTAATCTGTACATACTGTGGGACTTTCCATTTATCTTTCCATTATTAATTTCTAGTTTAATTTCATTGTGGTCTGAGAGAAGACATTGTATGATTTCTATTCTTTTAAATTTGTTGTGTTTTGTGGACCAGAATGAGGTCTATCTCGAATGTTCTCTGTGAGCTTAAGAAGTATATGTATTCTGCTGCTGTTGGATGAAGTAGTCTATAGATGTCAGTTATATCCAGTTGATTGGTGGTGTTGTTGAGTTCAACTATGACTTCACTGATATTCTGCCAAGTGAATCTGTCCATTCCTGAGGGATGAGTGGTGAGGTCTCCAATTATACTAGAAGATTCATCTATTTCTTTTGCAGTTCTACTAATTTTTGCCTCATGTAGTTTCATGCTCTGCTGTTAGGTGCATACACATTAAGGATTGTAATGTCTTCTTAGTGAGTTGATTCCTTTATTATTATGTTATTCCCTTTATCCCTGATAATTTTCTGCTTTGAAGTCCACTCTGTCTTAAATGAACATACCTACTCCTGCTTCTTTTGATTAGTCCTGGTATGTTATATTTTCCTCCATCCATTTATGTTAAATTTACATGTATCTTTATGTTTAAAGTGGATTACTTTTTTTTTTAACATCTTTGTTAGAGTATAATTGCTTTACAATGGTGTGTCAGTTTCTGCTTTATAACAGAGTGAAGCAATTATACATATGTCCCCATATCTCTTCCCTCTTGCACCTCCCTCCCTCCCACCCTCCCTATCCCACCCATCTAGGTGGTCACAAAGCACCAAGCTAATCTCCCTGCACTATGCGGCTGCTTCCCACTAGCTATCTATTTTACGTTTGGTAGTGTATATATGTCCATGCCACTCGCTCACTTTGTCCCAGCATTCCCTTCCCTTCCCCCTCCCTGTATCCTCAAGTCCATTCTCTAGTAGGTCTGCTGCTTTATTCCCATCTTGCCCCTAGGTTCTTCTGACCATTTTCTTTTTTTTAGATTCCATATATGTGTGTTAGCATTACGGTATTTATTTTTCTCTTTCTGACTTACTTCACTCTGTATGACAGTCTCTAGGTCCACCTACCTCACTACAAATAACTCAGTTTCGTTCCTTTTTATGGCTGAGTAATATTCCATTTTTATATGTGCCATATCTTCTTTATCCATTCATCTGTCGATGGAAGTTTTGGAAGTTTTAGCCACAGCAATCAGAGAAGAAAAAGAAATAAAATGAATCCAGATCGGAAAAGAGGAAGTAAAGCTGTGAGTGTTTGCAGATGACATGATACTATACATAGAGAATCCTAAAAATGCCACCAGAAAACTACTAGAGCTAATCAATGAATCTGGTAAAGTAGCAGGGTACAAAATTAATGCACAGAAATCTCTTGCATTCCTATATACTAATGATGAAAAATCTGAAAGTGAAATTAAGAAAACACTCCCATTTACCATTGCAACAAAAAGAATAAAATATCTAGGAATAAACCTACCTAAGGAGACAAAAGACCTGTATGCAGAAAATTATAAGACACTGTTGAAAGAAACTGAAGATGGTACAAATAGATGGAGAGATATACCATGTTCTTGGATTGGAAGAATCAACATTGTGAAAATGACTCTACTACCCAAAGCAATCTACAGATTCAGTGCAATCCCTATCAAACTACTGGCATTTTTCACAGAACTAGAACAAAAAATTTCGCAATTTGTATGGAAACACAAAAGACCCCGAATAGCCAAAGCAATCTTGAGAACGAAAAAAGGAGCTGGAGGAATACACTCCCTAACACCATACACAAAAATAAACTCAAAATGGATTAAAGACCTAAATGTAAGGCCAGATACCATCAAACTCTTAGAGGAAAACATAGGCAGAACACTTTATGACATAAATCACAGCAAGATCCTTTTTGACCCACCTCCTAGAGAAATGGAAATAAAAACAAAAATAAACAAATGGGACCTAATGAAACTTAAAGTGGATTCCTTGTAGACAATATAGTTCTTGTTTGTTTGTTTGTTTTGATCTACTCTAACAATCTTTCTCTTTCAAGGTACATTTAGATCACTGACTTTCAAACTTTTTTATATAGTTGGATTAATATTTACCATCTTTGTTACTGCTTTCTACTTGCTGTCTTCAGTTTTCTTTTTCCTATTTTTGTGTTCCACTTTATTTCAGCCTTTTATGGTTTTAACTGAGAATTTTATGATTTCATATTCTCTTTTCTCAGTGTATTGGTTATACTACTTTTTAAACTTTTAAAATTGCTTACCTAGAGTTTGTAATGTACATTTACAGCTAATGCAAGTCCACTTTCAAAGAACACTATACTGCTTCATGGGTAGTGTATCTTACAACAACAAAATAGTCATAATCCCTCTGTCTTCTCTCATATCTTTGTTGTCATTCCATTTACTTATATATAAGCATACATAAATATACATATATAAATATATATACACACACACACATTACTGGAAACATTATTTTGAACAAACTGCTATCTTTTAGGTCAATTGAAAAAAACAAAAGCACAAGTTTTTATTTTGCCTTCATTTGTTCCTTCCTTGATGGTATTCCTTCCTTTATGTAGATTTAAGTTTCTGATTTATATTATTTTCCTTTTCACTAAAGAACTTCTTTAACATTTCTTTCATGGCAGTCTATTGACAACAGATTCCATCAGGTTTTGCTGGTCTGAGAAAGTCTTTATTCTCCTCCATTTTTGAAGCATAATTTTACAAGGTACATAATAGTAGGTTGGTTTTCTTTCTCTCAATATTTTAAATATTTCACTTCACTCTCTCCACTCTCTTCTTGTTTGCATGGTTTCTTAGGAAAAGCTGAACGTAGTTCTTATCTTTGTTCCTCCGTAAGTAAGAGTTTTTTCCCCTCTGGTTTCTCTGTGCTTCCTGGATATATGGTTTGGTGTCTGACATTAATTTGGGGAAATTCTCAGTAATTATTGTTTCAAATATTTTTTCTGTTCCGTTTTCTCATCCTTCTCCTTCTGTTATTCCCATTATGTATATGTTACACCTTTTGTAGTTGTCTCACAGTCCTCGGATATTCTGTTCTTTTTTCCCCCATGTTGTTTTTGCTTTTCAGTTTTCATGGATTCTATTGGTATATCCTCTATCTGAGATCATTTCCTCAACCATGTCCAGTCTACTAATAAGCCCATCAAAGGCATCCTTCATTTCTGTTACAGTGTTTTAAATCTCTGGCATTTCATTTTGGTTCTTTCTTAGGATTTCTATCTCTCTGTTTACATTTCCTATCTGTTCTTGCATGTTGTGTACTTTATCCATTAGGCTCTTAGTCTATTAATCATAGTTGTTTTAAATTCCTTCTCTGATAATTCCAACATCCATGCCATGTCATGTTCAGATGCTTGGTCTGTCACTTTAAATCATGTTTTTTGTTTGTTTGTGTTTGCCTCTGGTATGCCTTGTTATATTTTCTTGAGAGCTGGACATTGTGTACCAGGTAAAAGAAACTGCTATAAATAGGTCTTTAGCAATGTGGTAGTAAAGTGTGGGGAGAGGGGAAGTGTTTTATAGTCCTCTGATTAAGTCTCGGTCTTTTAGTGAGCCTACACATCTGACTGAATTTCACAAGTGCTTCTCAGTTTTCTCTCCCTTCCCCCACCCACCACCCCCAGGTAGGGCAGGATGGCCAGAGTAGACTGGAGTTGGGTATTTCCCTTCATTCAAGTCAGGCTCCGATACCCAGATACTAGCAGGTTAGACCCTAGTTAACTAGTTTCCCCTGAGGACAGGTCTTGTGAAGAACAAAGAGCTCTGGCATATTTCAAAATTTTATTCCCCTCTCCTCCTGCTAGAAGCATGAGGGGAAGGGGATTTTTCTCCCACATTTACTGTGGAACCTGGGAGAGCTCCTGGGGGTAAATCTCAAAATATTGTGGGAGTCTCCGTATGACTGGGTTCCCCTGGAGACTTTAATTTTCAGAGTTGTGTACACAGAACCTCCAGCAACTCATCAATTACAGTTGAGGTTTTCTTACCAGCACTGGTTTCTGAGGTGGCTTCCACTTGTGAATCTCTGCTCTGGTAAGCCATGACTCCCTGTATTTGCCTATCTGTCTCTGCAATCTTGAGGGCAGTAGTTTGCCTATGTCCTCCCCTGTCTTGCAGATCTAAGAAAAGCTGTTGATTTTTCAGTATGTTCACCTTTTTTACTTGCTAGGACACAGCGGTGCCTTCCAAGCTCCATAGATGAAGAACCCCTTTTGTTCCTTTTCATTTTTAGATTGTTTGGCTATTTGCTTACATTTGGTTTTGCATATGAATTATAGAATAAATTTATTATCTTCTTCAAAAAATTCTGGAAACATGGTTATCTTCATATTAGTAAGTTATTTACAACCAGGGATAGGGACCGTCTCCCCATGTATTCAAATCTATATGTCCTTTTATGATTTAAAAAAAAGTTCTTAAAAGTCTTGTGTATTATTTGTGAATTCCTAGATTTTATAGTATTTTTTGCAGTATTATGAATACCCTCTTTCATTTATTATATTTTACTTTAATTTTATTTATTTATTTATTCATTCTTGGCTGTGTTGGGTCTTCGCCTCTGTGTGAGGGCTTTTCTCCAGTTGCGGCGAGCGGAGGCCACTCCTCATCGCGGTGCACGGGCCTCTTACCGTCATGGCCTCTCCCATTGCGGAGCACAAGCTCCAGACGCGCAGGCTCAGTAGTGTGGCTCACGGGCCTAGTTGCTCCGCAGCATGTGGGACCTTCCCAGACCAGGGCTCAAACCCGTGTCCTCTGCATTGGCAGGCAGACTCTCAACCACTGCACCACCAGGGAAGCCCTATTATATTTTACAATCATGGCCTCTCCCATTGCGGAGCGCAAGCTCCAGACGCGCAGGCTCAGTAGTGTGGCTCACGGGCCTAGTTGCTCCGCAGCATGTGGGACCTTCCCAGACCAGGGCTCAAACCCGTGTCCTCTGCATTGGCAGGCAGACTCTCAACCACTGCACCACCAGGGAAGCCCTATTATATTTTACTTTATATTATTGCTTATTAAAGAAATGTTACTGATTTTTAAAAAAATTTTTAATGGGCGTATAAATTACATATAGTAAATTGTATAAATCTTAATATTATGGCTTGATGAATTTTATTTTGTATATAGCCATGTAATTATTGCTGAGGTCAACATAGGAAATCTTTGTAGGATTCCAAGGTCTCTATCATGTCTTGTACCATTTATCTGAGTTTTATACAAGTGGAACCTTACCTTATGTACTCCTTTGTGTCTGCATTCTTTTGTTCGACATTATGCCTTGAGATTTATCTATGATGGTTCATTCTTTCTGATTCTTGAGTGATATATTAGTGTATATACCACAATTTGTTTCTCCATCTTCCTATTGATGATTGGATTGGTTGATTTGAGTCCATTGAGAGTAAAGTTTCCATGAACATTTTTAGACATGTTTTTGATGGACATAAATATTCATGAAAAATGCTTTAGATTTCCATAAGTTGATCTTCTATCTAGTTAACTTTCTTGAATGTTCAGTTTTATAATTTTTGAATCTGTTCTTTTTTAAAATTATTAAAAAGTCTGAAAGTAAATAACAGGAAGGAACTCTTCTGATCCTTAAGCTTCCTACTTATTTTTCTTTCTTGAAAAGATTCATCACATCCTCTAGTACTTTGTTAATTAACAGTAGTAAAATTGGGTATCTAGGTAGTATTCCCAACCTGAAAGGATCATATCTAAAGTTTCTCCAATGGAGTTAATGTATGAACATTATGAATAGGCACTGAAGTTTCTAAATTATTTTTCTCAAACTATTGATGTAATGACACGATTTTTCTTTCTTTTTTTCCATCTGCAGAAATGTATTCATGGATTTTCTGATGAAAATTATATTTGAATTCTTAGGATCATGATGTCTTCTTTTAATACAATGTGAAATTGAGATAGCTAATGTTATATGGAGGATATTTACAACTCTGTTTCATGTAGCGTGCACCGAAAGTTTTCTTTTCTTCTTTTTTCTCCACTTCCCCCCCCCTTTTCCTTTTCCTGTGTTGAAAAAGTTATGCTAGCCTCATAAAGTGAGCCAAACAAATTTATCTTTTTTTTTTTTTTTCCCCAATTGTCTGGATCAACTTGTAAGAATTACTTGGTTGCTGAAAGCTTGGTAGAATTTACCTCTGTAAGTGTGTGGGTTCAGGGAAGTATCTTTGATTACAATGTCAATTTTTAAAATGCTCATTTGTCTCTCCATGTCCTAATTTTTTAGGGTATCCAAAAATTCATCAGTTTTTATATAGATTTTTTTCTAATTTACACATATACAGCTTTTTAAATAGCACTTTAAAATTGTTCTCTTTTCACTTTGTATTTTTTTGTAACTGCTTTTTTCACACTCTTTTACTTTCTCTCTCTGTTCTCCATTGGATGTGTTCTGTCCTTACCATTATTATTTTATGTGTGTGTGTGTGTGTGTGTGTGTGTGTGTGTGTGTGTGTGAGTTAGCTCTATTGCCTTTCCCCAAAACTTCTTGAAATAAATGCTTAGTTCATTTGTTCCCAGCCTTTCTTGCTTTCTGATACATGTATTTAAAGCTATGTTTTTTCCTCTAAATATTGTGTTAGCTCTAAATATTGTTAATGCTGACATGTACTGTTTATTTTTTACCTTACAATATCCCTTCTCATTACTAATTATTCTAAGGGTTATGAAGTAATATATTATTTGCTTTCTAAAATTTGATTTTTAGCAATGTTTTTCTTAGTATTTTCTAGTTTTATTGCATTATGATCAGAAAACATCTGTAAGATGTTGACTGTTTAGATTTTTTAGACTTACTTTGCAGAAGAAACATAAATGCAAATGTTCCATGTGCCCTCATAGAGGATAGTATTCTCTCTCTCATGTATAGGTATTTCTGTATAGCTAACAACTCAAGCATATAAATTGCATTATTCAGTTAAATGGATCAAGAGAATATCAAGAAATCTGTACGTTTACTTATTCTTTATCTGCTTTATCTATTAATTTCTAAAAGAGGTATATTAAAAGTCTTCATTTTCTATCAGTTGTCACTTTATATAATGAGGCTATGTTGAGGATTATATTCTTTACTGTTTTCACCTACATCATACTGAATTGTGATAATTTTTGACCTGATCTTATTTTGACAGGATTTAAGATTGCTATCACAACTTCTGGTCCATAATGTTTTCTGCGTAACTTTTCAATTATTTAGACTTTTTTGATTCCTTTTGCTCTAAATGTGCCTCTTACAGAAAATATATTATTTTTTTCAAATGGAGACTCTGACTTTAATTGGTGAGCTTGTTTATTGGTGTTATATTAGGATTTATTTTCATACTATTATTTAATAATTTCTATTTTATTTTTTTCTTTCTATTTTCCATTGGATAGATCAGGCTTCTTTTGGTTGGTTTAAAATTTTACCTATGTATTCTGTTAAAAAATTTTTATTTAGTAACCTGGTTATCTGTTTCTATGGTGCTTGCCTTAACGTACAAAGAATACTTACATTTACTTATCCTTAATGATTTTTGTAAAACTCTTATTATGTAAATTTCCATCAAGTTAATAACAGAAAATAATATAATAAAACCAATCTACCACCATCCTCCTTCATCTATTAGCAACACACTGGCAATATTGTTGTATCTCTAACATCCTCATGCCCACCACACTGTGACTCCCAAGATTATTTTGAAGCAAATCGAAGGTTTCATGTCATTTTACCCATGAAATTTTAGAACTTATCTCTAAAAGATAAGAACTCAAAAAACATAACCACAGGGCTTCCCAAGTGGCGCAGTGGTTGACAGTCCGCCTGCTGATGCAGGGGACACGGGTTCGTGCCCCGGTTCATGAGGATCCCACTTGCTGCGGAGTGGCTGGGCTCGTCAGCCATGGCCGCTGAGCCTGCGCGTCCGGAGCCTGTGCTCCGCGACGGGAGAGGCCACAACAGTGAGAGGCCCGCGTACCGCAGAAAAAACCCCCAAAAAAACCCATAACCACAGTGCAATTATCAAGAGCTAAAAGAATCAAATAATTATTTTATGTAATCAAATACTCAGTGTTCACATTTTCCTAATTGTCTATAATTTTTTTCTTCACAATATGTTTAACTCAGAGTCTAAATCATGTGCTCGCATTTGACTGGTTATAAGTCTCTTATATTTTTGGACACGCTCCTCCGAGTTGTAGCAGATTCAGCATCACAAGGAAGTTAGGCGGAAAAGCAGAATCTTAGGCTCCACATGAGACCTACCAAATCTGAATCTGCATTTTCATAGGAACTCCAGTTGTTAAAATTACATACTAAAACATAACAAACACTGTACAATCAGCCCCTCCTGTTTCTCTCTCTCCTTCATTTTTTAATTGAAGTAAATGGGTCATCTGTTCCACAGACTTTTTTTAAAATCAATTTATTTATTTATTTTTGGTTGCGTTGGGTTGTCTTTGCTGTGCCTGGGCTTCCTCTAGTTGCGGTGAGTGGGGGATACTCTTTGTTGTGGTGCGCAGGCTTCTCTTGTTGTGGAGCATGGGCTCTAGGCACGAGGGCTTCAGTAGTTGTGGCGCACAGGCTCAGCAGTTATGGCTCACGGGCTCTAGAGCACAGACTCAGGAGTTGTGGCACACGGGCTTAGTTGCTCCGCGGCATGTGGGATCTTCCCAGACCAGGGCTTGAACCTGTGTCCCCTGCATTGGCAGGCGGATTCTTAACCACTGCACCACCAGGGAAGTCCCTCTTCCATAGACTTTTTCAGTTTAGATTTTGATGATTACTCCCTGTGGTATTCTTAATATGTTTTTCTGAACCTTCTATTTTATGTAAATTGATAGATCTGGAGTCTGGATTACATTCAAGTACATGTTTTTTAAAAAGAATTTCATAAGTGATGGTATGTATTTTCATTTGGAGATACACAGTGTGTGATTGTGTCTGTTTTTGTGAAGCCTGTTAACTGAGATACAGATCACATGGGAAAAGCAGAATAAATTGATTCTTTCACTTTGTTTGCCAGTTTTCAAAATATGAAATTGATCAATGGCATCTGTTTAAAAAGGACCAATGACATTTTTATTTTGTATTGTTTTGTTTGCTTTTCTTTCATTCATTTCTTTATTCATTTTGGCATCATTATAAACTCATGGATTTAAACACATTTGATGTATTTCAACACATTTCCATTACTGTCCTTTCTGATGCTCAAATATTCCCATCTTAGACTAGGTTGGCTTCTCAACCCTTTTGGTTTAAATTTAGTAGGCTTTTGTAACTTCTCTGCTTCTTGGTATGATAAGCTTTCTGGTATGTTAATCTCGTAAACTTTCCTATCCCAAACCACTAGCCATTTCTACAACGAATCTGGTGTCTTTGGGTGTGAGATGGTTTCAGGACTACAATCTGAGTATTAGAGAGCCTCACTGATACTATCATTGTTGTCTAACATTAGTGAATTCCCATGAAATACAGGAAAGACCCACAAGTTTTTTGAGCACGTTATACCCCAGAGACAAACTTGGACTGAATGGGATAGAGAGAGGACAAAATGAAAGAAAGCTATTGGACTCCTAAAGTTCTACAAGCAGGAAACAGGCTGATAAAATTACTTGGTTGCAAACATATGCTACCCTTCAAAAGGAAGGAAGGATGATGATTAGGGAAGAGCTGTTTGGAGGGTAGAGCTGTGGGTCACAGAGGATTATTTCCAGGACTTGAAAGCTAGAGGAGTTTGCCCAGTGGGATTTCAAAGTTGCTTGGGACTGATGACTCCTTTTCTGTCTTTCATTTTCTCCCCTTTCAAATGGGAATATCTTTGACTTATCTAATGCTTGTACCACTACTGTATTTTGGGAGAGGATGACTTGTTCCTTGAGTTTCACAGGTTCACAAGGGGAGAGGAATTTTTCTACAAAATGGATCATACCTAGGGTCTCACCCATACCTAATATAGATGATGAGATATTTGACTTGAACTCATGAGACTTAGATGAAATTTTGGATTTAGAAATGCTGTAATGGGTTGAGACTTTTGGTGATCTTGGGATGGGGGTGAACGTATTTTTGCATATGGGAGGGATATGAATCTTTGGGGGCTAGAGAGAAGACTATAATAGGCTGAATAATAGCCCGTCAAAAATATTCATACCCTAATCCCTAGAACCTGCAATCTATTCTCTTAGGTAGTGAAAGGAACTCTGCAGATGTGATTAAGGATCTTGAGATGATGAAATTATCCTGAATAATGCTGCTGGATCCAATGTAATCACAAGGGTCTTTATAAGAGAAGGGAAGATGACCAGTAGGAGTTGTGATCAAGAGAGCTAAAGGTTGGAATGATGGAAAAAAGAACCCCAAAACCTAGTTACGCAGGTAGCCTGAAAGAAAGTGGGGGGAAAAGAAGGAAACGTTTCCTCTCCTAGAGACTCTGGAAGTAACCATGCTGACACTTTGAATTTAGCTCAGTTAAAGTGATTTTGGACATCTGACCTCTACAACTGTAAGAGAATAAATTTGTGCTTATTTAAGCTACTAAATTTGTGGTAATTTGTTACAGCAGCAATAGGAATCTAATACATTGTTGATACTGGTCATTGTTTCTAGGACTTTTCATGGCTAGAGCAGAGAAAGATGGGTATTTTGTTGTTTTTGTTGTGGCACGCGGGCTTAGTTGCTCTGCGGCATGTGGGGTCTTCCCGGACCAGGGTTTGAACCCGTGTCCCCTGAACTGGCAGGCGGATTCTTAACCACTGCACCACCAGGGAAGTGCATGATTTTATTTTTATTTTTTTGTTTGTTTTTTAAAAATAGATCTTTATTGGAGTATAATTGCTTCACAATATATGTATTTTTAGAATACAAAATACATTATGTGTTTGTACTGTTACTTCCAAGTCAAATTCAGAACTACTGGGTATTGACTTATCCTCATTAAATTTACACCAGTATTTATTTTCTCCCATGCTGAAAATTTCAGTTCTCAGTGACAAAAAAAAAAAAAAGAAAAATTACTCATTTACTCTACCCCAGATTACAAATTACAAATACACCAGTTGTAGAATGATAATACCATTACTACCA
Source organism: Neophocaena asiaeorientalis asiaeorientalis (assembly GCF_003031525.2). NCBI lineage: Eukaryota > Metazoa > Chordata > Mammalia > Artiodactyla > Phocoenidae > Neophocaena > Neophocaena asiaeorientalis. The sequence goes on from NW_020175199.1 coordinate 1,989,991, forward strand.
CCAAAAATACAATTACCAAAATGGTTTATTCTCAGATTATTTCCCACTGAGAGTGTAAAATGAAATTACTGTGTCTTAAAGTTATTTGCAATAGCTCTTCTCTTCATGATTATGCCACCAACTGGAGACTGAGTTAGCTTCATTTTTAGAGTTTTAATGATTTCTTTTTGATTGAATTTTATTTTACAATCATGTAAAATATTTTTATGGCTCCAACATTAAATCTACAAATCTAAGAAGTTTGGCTTCTATCCCTGTTTATTCCCATTATTCACTTTTATAAGTACATGTTTTTTGAAATCACTGGACAAATGTTATTGATTTATTTTTTAAAATAGCCCAGAGAATACGTATTCTTTACCATGCATTAGTAATTATAAATAAAAATGTGTGATCATGGAAAATTTAAAACATACTAAAATCACACAGAAAAAAAAAAATTACAAAGTGCCCTGGACTCACCACCAACCTCACAATTATCTGCTAATGGCTCATGTTTTTCATCTCTACCCACCCCTGACTCATTTTTCCTCCTCCTGTATTATTTTGAAGCAAAATCCCAAATACTAAATTATTGTATCCATAAATACTTTAGCAAGTAAAATATAAGGAATCTCAAAAAATAAACACAGTTATTAAATCAGCAAATATAAAGACTTTAAGCTTACAGGTCATCATTTATTTTCAGAATTCTCTTTTTGAACTAGAACACAAATAAGGTCCACCTACTGCAATTTTTTCTTTAAAAATATTTTCAATCTACAGGTTCCTTTTTCATAGTTTTTTTTTTTTGTTTTTGGTGCCAGTTTTTTCTTTTGTTGATAAAGCTATATTGGTTGTCCTGTAGATTTTCTGATAGTTGGCATTTTATAGATTGTGTCCCTGTGATACCATTTAATGTGCTTCCCTGATCAATCTATTCCCTGCAAATGGGTGTTTGGATATAGGGTCTTGCTAAGACTTCTTCAAAGGTAGTATTTTGTTCTTTAATCAGCAGGCATATAGTACATGATTCTTCTTTCTCTGTCTCTGGTGATCAACTCCTAGATCCATTAAGCCATTTAGGGGCTGCAAAATGATACTTAATTCTATCATTACTTTCTTCATATTTAGCTAGAGTTCTTCCATAAAGTAAAACAAACTTCTCATCTACTATTTGGTTACACAGTGATACTATTTGTATAGAAATGTGGGATACAAAATACTAGCAAACAGAGTCCAACAACACATTAAAAGGATCATACACCATGATCAAGTGGGATTTATCCCAGGGATGCAAGGATTCTTCATATACGCAAATCACTCAATGTGATACACCATATTAACAAATTGAAGATTAAAAACCTTATGATCTTCATAGATGCAGAAAAAGCTTTTGACAAAATTCAACACCCATTTATGATAAAAACTCTCCAGAAAGTGGGCATAGAGGGAACCTACCTCAACATAATAAAGGCCATATACAACAAACATCATTCTCAATGGTGAAAAACCGAAAGCATTTCCTCTAAGATCAGGAACAAGACAAGGATGTCCACTCTCACCACTATTGTTCAACATACTTTTGGAAGTCCTAGCCACGGCAATCAGAGGAGAAAAAGAAATAAAAGGAATACAAATTGGAAAAGAAGAAGTAAAACTGTAACTGCAGATGACATGTTACTATACATAGATAATCCTAAAGATGCCACCAGAAAAATACTAGAGCTAATCAATGAATCTGGTAAAGTTAGAGGATACAAAATTAATGCACAGAAATCTCTTGCATTCCTATATGCCAACAACGAAAGATCAGAAAGAGAAATTAAGGAAACAATCCCATTCACCACTGCAACAAAAAGGGAACCCTCTTGCACTGTTGGTGGGAATGTAAATTGATACAGCCACTATGCAGAACAGTATGGAGGTTCCTTAAGAAACTAAAAATAGAACTACCATACAACCCAGCAATCCCACTACTGGGCATATACGCTGAGAAAACCATAATTCAAAGAGTCATGTACCCCAATGTTCACTGCAGCTGTATTTACAATAGCCAGGTCATGGAAGCAACCTAAATGCCCATAGACAGATGAATGGATAAAGATATGGTATATATAAAAAATGGAATATTACTCAGCCATAAAAAGGAATGAAATTAGGTCATTTGTAGAGACGTGGATGGACCTAGAGACTGTCATACAGAGTGAAGTAAGTCAGAAAGAAAAACAAATATCATCTATTAACACATATGTGGAATCTAGAAAAATAGTGCAAATGAACCAGTTTGCAAGGCAGAAATAGAGACACAGATGTAGCAAACAAACGTACGGACACCAAGGGGGGAAAGCGGAGGGTGGTGGTGGTGGGATGAATTGGGAGATTGGGATTGACATATATACACTAATATGCATAAAATAGATAACTAATAACCTGCTGTATAAATATAAATAAAATTTAAAAAGAAATGCAGGATAAATGTTTTATTTTTATTTACAAGCTTTCAAAAAAAAAAAACATGAGGTGGTTCTGCAGTGTCTAAGTTCTTCAGAGAGACAGAACCAATAGAGGGTGTATATGTGTGTATAAGAGATTTATTTTAAGGAACTGGCCCACATGGTTATGGAAGCTAAGTTCCAAGATCTATAGGCCAACAAACTGGAGACTCAGGAGAGCCAGAGGTGTAGTTTCAGTCTGAGTCTGAAGCCTGAGACTCAGGAGAGCTGATGGTGTGTGTTATACTCCAAGGGCAGGAGAAGCCTGACACCCCATTACAGCAGTCGGGCAGGTGAAGTTTATTTTCATTCATGGGAGGGTCAGTCTTTTTGTTCTATACAGGCCTTCAGCTAATTGGATTAGGAAGGACAATCCTCTTTACAGTCTACGAATCCAAATGTTAATCTCATCCTAAAACACCCTCACAGACATATCCAGAAAAATGTTTGACCAAATATCCAGGAACCCCATAGCCCATTCAAGTTGACACGTAAAATTAACCATAGGGCTTCCCTGGTGGCGCAGTGGTTGAGAGTCCGCCTGCCGATGCAGGGGATACAGGTTCGTGCCCCGGTCCGGGAAGATCCCACATGCCGCGGAGCTGCTGGGCCCGTGAGCCATGGCCGCTGAGCCTGTGCGTCCGGAGCCTGTGCTCCGCAACGGGAGAGGCCACAACAGTGAGAGGCCCCGCATACCGCAAAAACAAACAAACAAAAAATTAACCATAATATCTTGCCTCCTCAAACAGCAATCATTTTTTTTCCATTCCTTTTTCTTTTTTTCCAAAAGTCATGGACTCATGGATTTTAATGTATTTGATTCTACCCATTGAAATTATTTTCATTACTGATGCTCAAGTTGTTCCATTCTTGAACTCTTTAATTTGGCTCCTAAATCATTTTGACACATAGTAGTGTTTAACAGCTTCCCTCCTTTTGTTGTGATATTCACACTTATCATGTACATTTCTTGCTTTAAATTTGAATCAGTCATTTCTCTAAGGAGCCCTGCTTCTCTTTAGGATAAAATGCTATTTCAAGGCCATAATCTGGGTGCTAGGGGTGCACATTAATTACTACTTGGTTGATAATTATTTTTAAGTATGTTCCATAGATAAATCTGGGAATATGTAATGAATTCCCATTATTCGAATTCAGAACCACAGAATTTTGTGTTTTTTACTAAGCCTTTTTTATATTACATCTGTATGTTCTCTTTCCTACTATGAGAATCCAAGTTACCAATAGTACTGGGCCTGATAGAATTAGTCTTTCAAATAATGACTGCTTGCTGGATCCTACATTACACACACAACAGTGTCAGAAGAACAATACCTGTACTACCACCAGCAGTATGATTATTACAATAGTGGAAGATTTTCTTTTTCAGTTCTTTTATCCTTATAAATTATTCACTAGAACTGTGTAGTCAAATTACTGTGTTTTAAAGTCACTTCAAGCAGTGTCTATGTGTAGTAATGCCACTATCTGGATATACATAATTCTTTCATTCTATCTGATTTTTAAAAATAGTTAATAGAAGTCTTACATGAGGAACTACCACGTGATGCAGCAGTTCTACTTCTGGGTATATCTTTGAAGGAAATATAATCACTATCCCCAAAATAGATCTGTACTCCCACATTCATGGCAACATTTACAGTAGCCAAGACATGGAAGTGACCTAAGTGTCCATTTGATAGGTGAATGGATAAAGACGATGCGATATATATATATATGTGTGTGTGTGTGTGTGTGTTCACACATACAGCAATGGCTTGATTGATGGTAAAACTTATGTTTAGTTAATTTATGTGAAAGGAAGTATGAATTGTGTTTGGATTCATCGTTTTGCATAGGGGTGTCCAAGTATTCTGGCACCATTTGTTGAAAAGAGTATCCTTCCTCTATTGAATTGCATTTGTTTTCTTGTGAAAGATCACTTGGCTATGTTTATGTGAGTCTAGCTCTTATCTCTAACCTTCCATTCTGTTCCCTCCATTCCCGTGTAGTTAACTACTTAAAAAAATTATGTATCCACCCACTTTCTTAAATAAAAGGTAGCATATTATACATACTCTTTTAGTGAGTTCACTTTGTTAGAACAAGGTGCAATAGACTGGGTGGCTTAATAATAGAAACTTATTTCTCACAGTTCTGGGAACTGAGAAGTCCAAGATCAAGGTGTGTCAGCCAGTTTGGTTCCTGGTGAAGGCCCTCTTCCCAGTTACGGCCTAGCATGGTGGAGAGAGAGCAAGGAAGCAAGATCTCTCTTGTTCTTCTTAAAAAAGCTTTAATCCCATTATGAGGGGATTTAATTACCTCATAATTTAATTACCTCCCAAAGGCTCCATCTTCAATTTATCACACCAAGGTTTAAAGTTTCAACATTTGAATTCTGGGGGGAGACAAACATTCAGTCCATAGTACATACTTTACTCCTGTCTAAATGCATTCGTCAGTAACTCCAGTACAATGTTTAACAGCAGGGGAATTAGTGGCTAGGCTTTTCTTTTCCTGACTTTTGTAGGACAGTCTCTAGTGTTTTCTTATTAAGTAAGATACTAGTTTTTTGATGGATAGATATATAGGTAGGTAGGTAGATAAAACCATGTTAAAAACATCTCCATCAATTCCTATTTTATTGAGTGATTTAAAAATGAATGGATATTGAATTTTGTCAAGTGCCTTTCTTGAGTCTATGAAGATGGGGATATGATTTATATTTCTCCTTTACTTGATTATAATGATGAATTATATTGACAGTTTCCTAATGTTGAAACACCCATGTATTCCTTGAGTTAACCCTACTTACTCATACTAATCATATGCTTTAATATGTTGTTAGAGTCTAATGATTGATAATATATAATTTATATTAAAATTCTGTAGCAGCATTTATAAATGAGATGAGTCTGTATGTTTTGTGGTGAAATCTTTGTCAGGTTTTTGTATCATGTTATAATTGTTTCATAAAAGCAGAACTGGTAGAACTCTCCTATGAAATCTTCTGTTCCTAGTGCTCTTGGATCTCATTAACTACTATTTTTATTTCTTCAGTGGAAAATGATCTGTTTAGACTCTTTGTCTCCACTGGGGTTATTTTTGGTAAGTTGCAGTTTTCTAAAAAAACTATTCATTTTATATTGATTTCTTGAACTTTATATCTTCCCTTCAAGAGATAAATACACTCATGTATTGTTTCTTCTTTTGTTGATTTCTTTGGAATTTTAGCTCCAGCTTGTTTTAGATGTATGTTTATTTATGTTATTCTTACTTTTTAAGATAGCAATATATTTAAAAAATGATTTGACTATATTTATTTCCCAATATCTTCAATTATCCCCCTGGGTTTAGCTCTATTCTTGTTTGAGTACTTTCCCTTAGAGGGGTTTGAAGTCAGACGTTTGCAAACCTCATGAGGTCTGTTAAGTTCAAGGATTTTTTTCTCATCAGATTTAAATGACAAATTGGCAAATATGAAATTTTACAATCACAGACATTTTCTTTCTACAGCTTAGAAGTAATAATATATTGTCTTCTTGCTTCTCTTCAGTGTAATTCTTATTTCTTTTAAAATATATTTGCTCTTTCATTTTGGAAGCTTTTAGAATTTTTTTTGGATGTTATTACATTTTACTAAAATATGTCTAGGTATAGGATTTTATCTATTATTTTGTGCTCTATAAAGACCTCTTTTCAATTTTCATCTTTCTTTAAATTGGGCAAATTTATTTTCCTTATTTTATCATTTTATATTTCTTCCTCTGTATTTTAAAACATACCATTGAGTACTTCTATTATCTATATATTTTTGCTTCTATTTCTACTCTCCAGAAGTCTTTTTCTTTATATGTCCCATCATTATCTTTTCCTGCTGCCTTTTGGGAAAGTTCTTCAACCTGAGAGTTCAGCTCACTAATTAATTTTACACATTGGTGTTGTATAGTCACCTATCATATTTTTCACACCTTGTATTTCACCTTGTTAACTTTTCTTTCTTCTTGGTACTACATAACACTACCAATATCCTCCATTCTCTATTCAAGAATATTTGTTATGCTTATTTGGATTATCTATTCCAACAGTTTTTTCTTCATAAAGTTATTGTTCAGTTTATTATCTTTATTTTATAATTTGTATCCCTCAGCTCTCTGAAGTCATGCTTCCCTGAGGATAACAGCCATGAAGGGGGCTTTTAAACATTCTTGACCTTATTCTACAGTAAGAAATATTTTCTCTCTCTATATGACCCATTTGATATATATTTACAAAATGATATTAGTAAACGTACTTTATACATATTACAATAATATTTACTTCATGAAGAGCAATGCACTCTGATACTTCTGGTCAACTTGATTTTATTGAAAAATTCTAGTTATTAGTCAGTATATTGATTTAATCATCCGCTAATAGGTCAACACCTACAGGTTGAAAACTCTGTGATGTGGGAGGGCAGGACTGAAAGTCAGGCAATGGGTAAGAAGGAGGGATAAGAGGAGTAAGCCCTAGAGTCCCAGGTACCACAGGATCTCTCAGATTAACTTAGTTTGCTCCACTCCGTTGGGCAATAGCTCTGTGTTAGCGTTCACTTCTAAACTCTTAGGTGGGAGCAGTGCTATGAGGTGGCAGTCCCTTTGGTTATATTACACATTTCCTTCCCTGGTGTTTGGTAGAGAAGAGGCTGGATCAATGAATATCCAAGGGTGACTGGTCAGTTTACACCTAAATCAGCTCCTCACCCTCAAAAGGCTGCTCTAAGAATAGCCACACCCATGGGCTTTGGTAGTTACTGTTGATTCCTGATGCAAATGAAGAAGCAGTGATTATCCCAAGGCCATGAAGCATGAGACTAGAGCAGAACTTTAAAAATCTGCCCCAGGGCTTCCCTGGTGGCGCAGTGGTTGGGAGTCCGCCTGCCGATGCAGGGGACATGGATTCGTGCCCCGGTCCGGGAAGATCCCACATGCCGCGGAGCGGCTGCGCCCGTGAGCCATGGCCGCTGAGCCTGCGCGTCTGGAGCCTGTGCTCCACAATGGGAGAGGCCACAACAGTGAGAGGCCCGCGTACCGCAAAAAAAAAAAAAAAAAAAAAAAAAAAAAAAAAATATCTGCCCCAATCTATACTTCATTGCTGCTCTCAGGCTGCCTTCGTCCTAAGGGGATTCCCAGCTCCTCCCAGACCAATTCACAGCAGGCTTCACTCTCCTGGGATTTCTCTTAGTTTTTATGTTATTTTCTCAGATCAATAGTTCTTTTCCTTACACAGTTTACCCGCGCGGGGTGGGGGGGGGCGGTTATGTTTGGGAAAACCCAGCAGCCCTGTGTTAGGTCTTTCCAGGAATCTTCAAAATTTAAGGCTCAAAAATCATCGTTTTTCAGTATGAAGTCCTCATTGATCAATCTGAGATGAGTCTATCTCAGAATAGAAATCAGGGTGATGGAAAGATTTATAATTTTACTTTTGTCCAGACTGCCATTGTATTTAATTCTCCTGGGCTGCCCGGGTAGCACTCATTCTTACACGTTCCAGGTTAGGCTTCATTGATGCATTTCGACAGTGTACAATCAAAATCAAAGGAGAGATTTCAGTCACTAATGCACTGAGAATGCGATCAATCAGAATAGCTCACGGAGACCAATCTTTGCATTTGTCTGAATCATGTGGCCCATTAAACACAATTCAGGTCACTGCTTTTTCCAGGCATACATTATGGCCCATATGTGGGGATAAGCATACACTAGGGTTATCCAACAAGCACGAGGGGTGGGTCTCTGACTCCAGAGTATGACACGAAGAACTCCAAAAATTGCTTCTGTCTCCAAAAGGACCTCTGTACCTGCTCTGACCCTGTCTTCAGGTTAGTCTTAAACTCTCCATCCTGGTTTAAATTTTGTTATTTATAATTCCTTTGAGTTCAACGACAAAGACCAAAGAATTATTTCTGAACCCCAGTGATAAAAGCTCTTTCAGACAGTGGCACACATTATGGTATCAATGTTGGGTTGATGAGTGATCACCGCTCCATTCCAGTTAAACAGGTAACGTCTTCTACATTGGACTTCCTCATTTTTCTCCACAAAGATACTTTCCCCTCCCATATTCCCCAGATCTGTATTTGTCACTACTATCCATACCATTGCCTATAGCGATCCTCAGCTTTGTTTGCTCTCACCAACCCACAACCAACTTCTGTTAGTTTTAACTTATAAGTTTCTCTAGAATCCACACACTTCATCTCTGCTACCACCACCCTAGGCATCTCTCACTGGATGTCTCCTACTGCCTTCTGACTAGTCTCCCGGTTTCAATCTTGTCTTTAATCCTTTCTCAACATGGCAGCCATCATCTTTTCACTATGTCAGTACTATGCTGAAACTCTACAAAGTTGCCCAATTGCCCATAGAGGGGTCTGCAAATGTTTTTCCCACTAAAACATAACCAAGAAATACAATGCAATTCCATTAGTGTCAGCAACTAAGGCAGTTGATCTCATGATCTCATTGCATACAAACTGGATGGGGGAATATATAGGGCACCTATCTGAATCTCTGGAATGAGAAGCAGATTTTTATGACATTGTAGGTATTCAGTAAACATTTCTTGAGTGCGTGGATGAATTAAACACAAGAAAGGTAAATTTGGTAGCAAGAAGCAGTTTGAAGATAAGTTCAGAGCATAGAATTCTGTGAGTGGAGTGCAGGAGTGAATACCGGGAACATAGGAAAACTTAGTTTTGTGTGTGTGCATGTGTGTGTGCACTTACACACATGTGCACATATGAGATAAAATGTGCTTTTCATGTAGTAAGCCCTCTAGCAATAGTTGTGCAATAGGAAGCTTTTAAGGAGAAAACTGTAGTACAATTTTGCTTGTGTCAACCTAGATTCTTGGCTAGATTTTGAGACCCACTGTTAATAAATAAAAAACTCAATCCAAATTCAAAGCATAATTTAATACAGTGTTTCCCAAGATATTATTTGTGGGATTCTTAAAAAAAAGACTTCCATGGTGTACTAGTATTTTATGGCTGATGTAACAAACTTATTGGCTTAAAACAACAAAAATTTATTAGATAATAGTTCTAGAGGAACTAGATAATAGTTCTAGATTTCAGAATCTGATGCAATCTCACTAAATTACAGTTAAGGTGTGGGCAGGGCTCTTTTCTCTTTGGAGGCCCAAGAGGAGAATCCTTCCCTTTCCTTTTCCAGCTTTTAGAGAGGCTACTCACATTCCTTGGCTCATGGCCCCTTCCATCTTCAAAGCCAGCAATGAACAGTTGAGTCTTTTTTCTTTTTTTGGTGGTACACGGGCCTCTCACTGTTGCAGCCTCTCCCGTTGCGGAGCACAAGCTCCAGACGCGCAGGCTCAGCGGCCATGGCTCACGGGCCCAGCCGCTCTGCGGCATGAGGGATCTTCCCGGACCGGGGCACGAACCCGTGTCCCCTGCATCGGCAGGCGGACTCTCAACCACTGCATCACCAGGGAAGCCCCCAGTTGAGTCTTTTTCATGCTGTATCACTCTAACACTGATTCTCCTGCTTCCTCTTTTACTTATAAGGACCCTTATATTACCTCTAATTTATTATATTAGTTTGATAACCAAACAGATAATTGATGAGCTTAAGCCCAATAAACATGCAGTAGAAAATAAGGATGCAACACTTGTGGTTTAACTGATCATTTACAATTATATCTTGACGATATTATCACTCATCAGCACTTCCATGTTTCTGTTTTCACCTAAGGGGAATTAAAAAAAAAAAAATTCCAAACACCAAAATTCCACAGGTAAATATGATGAAAATGTTGCCCAAACTATAGTTACTGAGTCTGAGCTCATACTGCTGGCTGCACAACAGGCCAATAAATCAAGAGACGAGTTACTGGGGCAAGAACAGCACTTTACTTGGAAAGCCAGCAGTCCAAGAAGATGGTGGACTAGTGTCCCAAAGGACACTAACTCTTAGTGGAGTTAGAATTCCAGCTTCTTTTATATTAAAAGAGGCGAGGGTGTTGTTCGTTGCTGCTAACTTCTTGGTGTTGTAATCCTTTGTTCTTGCAGCTGTCCATGTAGGTCAGTTCTCAATGTTCCTGTAAATCTCCAACAAGAATGCTATTCTCTGTTCTGCAACTTTTTATCTGTATATGAATGGAAAAGTGTTATATCTTTAAAGGTCAGAGCCTTGAGAATGGGATATCCTGTACATTTCAGGCTAAAGGCAACATTCTTGTAGCAAAAGCAATAGAATACAAAGGTTAAAGTAATAGAAACAGATCCAATATGGAGGCAGATTCCTTCTTCCTTATTACACTATGAGCTAGGACTGTTCTCTAAAGCAAAATAGTGATTAGCATATGTATATAAACCCAAATTTGGCTAATGCAGAGTACCTTAGGGGGTGTCAGTGCACGAAGTACAGAAAAATGTGTTGCATGAACACTGAAAACTATTTAGCTGTGTTAAATTCTTAAAAATACATGGATCTATTTTCAGACTTTGTTATGTCCCATTATGCCATCTACTCTGCTGATACGATATTTTAATTATTGTAAGTATGTATTTTAATATCTGGTAAAGGTTATCAAATGGAGATGAGCCAGGACTAATAGAATAGGTATTTCTTAGATTACCTAGATTGGTCCGCTGAAAAAGCCAGGAAACAAGGGTCCACCTAGTTAAGTTCCATCAGCACCCAGACTGGAATCCTGAAGTATCATTTTCCAACTAAAGAAACTAGAGTTTCATGGAAATGACTGAATGCTGGATCTGATTTGGGAAATGTACAAGGGAAATTGGCACGCCTTGTACCAGATGGGAAGGAACCTACCAAAGAGGCCCTATTGAACGGACTCAACCGTTAACCTGAACTAGCTCCCACTGGACAAGGATGAGACAATCCATTGGAACGGAAACATCTGAAATATCAAATAGTTAAAAATCAGAATTAATTGTGGTTTATGTATGTTAGAGAACAGCTCATTATTTTAAAAACTAGTAAACCAAGATACAAATATTTACCCTGACTTTCCAGGAGGAGCTGTACCTTACAGTAACTTGATGAAACCACGTTTCTCTTTATTTCTGTGTTCCAGCTAATAAATGAAGAAATGGTAGAATTAGAATATTATCAGTATTGAACTGGTAATGATAATCAATGGCTATTAACCTTAAAAAAATGAGGTAATAGATATTATATCTTCTCATAGAAATACACAAAACCCGTTACAAAATAATCATGCCACACACAAAAAAATTAAATCTGAATCTTTCTCTTCTATATCTCATCAAAGAGATGCAATCAACAAAATTCAAACTCCGGGGGAATTCTGTATGACAAAAGAGCCTGTTTCTTAACAACAACAAAAATACTGCAAAGATTAAAAACCCAGGATATTGAAGGAGAATCCATGAAGAGACAAGACATAAATGAAAGAACTGTGATGTGTGCACTTTATATGAATCACAAATCAAGTAGGGAAAATTTAAAAAGGGAAAAGAAAATAACTGAGGACCTGTGAAGAATGATGAATATTTGAGGATTTTAAGAATGTTTTACATTATTTTAAGGTGATGATGGTTGTCTTTAAAGTAAACACAAGAGCCCTAAGTTTAAAAAATTGGTGAAGATGGGGCTTCCCTGGTGGTGCAGTGGTTGAGAATCCACCTGCCAATGCAGGGGACACGGGTTCGTGCCCCGGTCCAGGAAGATCTCACATGCTGTGGAGCGGCTGGGCCCGTGAGCCATGGCTGCTGAGCCAAAAAAAATTGGTGAAGATGGATGGCAAGTATAGCAGGCGTATCACATTATTTTCTCTTCCTCTGTTTGTTTTTAATTTCCATAATGAAAAGTTAAAAATGTTTCCATTAATTCAAGTTTGTGTAGTTACTAATACCAACAATGAGAACTTCTTTATCAAGAGAAGAATTCTGATGCTCGACTTTTCTTGATTAATATTTCAAGGAACTTAATAACACACCATTAAAGTTAGAAACTCAATTACCTGCTCAAGCTTAACACTGGCAAATTTTCTTTCCAATCAATTTCCTCTGCTTCATAAAAGTTGTTTCAAGAAAGCTGACAGAACTAGAAATTATAACTGAGAGATAAGAAATAACTTTGGAAATTTATTTTATGGTTTAATTTCATATTTAATCTAGACTTTGGCAATTGCATATACATTGCCTAACACACAAAATTTTAGAAAAACTAGCCATATGTATCATACTTAGAGATCTTTCTACTATTTTTCACTCTGTTAAAGTATCTTCCCCTTTTATCCAATGCTCTGTTACTTCATTGAGTGGAACTTTTTTAATATAATAAATTTGGAAAATCGGGTCAGTGAACAAATAATCATACCTTTGTTCTAACTGACTAACCATTTGGATAAACAATCAAATTGTATCCTTACTTTATACCAAACTTAAGCCTATATGGATTAAATATTTAGATATTAAAAATGAAACCATAAAAGTAATATAATAGAAAATACTGATGAATGTTTATATAAACTATGATGAGGAATGACTTGCTCATGTGATATTAATTCAGAACCTAAATAAAATGACCGATAGAACTGAAGACATAGAAAGTTAAACCACAATATTGCAAAAGACCCCTTTATCCAAGTTTGTGACCACTGGTAGATATTTAAAATACATGTTATTAAGAGTTAATATTCTTTTTTTTTTTGCGGTACGCGGGCCTCTCACTGCTGTGGCCTCTCCCGTTGCGGAGCACAGGCTCCGGACGCGCAGGCTCAGCGGCCATGGCTCACAGGCCCAGCCGCTCCGTGGCATGTGGGATCTTCCCGGACCGGGGCACGAACCCGCGTCCCCTGCATTGGCAGGCAGACTCTAAACCACTGTGCCACCGGGGAAGCCTCAAGAGTTAATATTCTTAATTAAGAACATTTACGAATAGGTGAGAAAAAGGTGCTCTTTCTGAGAGAAAATGGACGAAGGACATGAATAAATGATGTACCAATAAAGGAATGGAAATACAAATTACCAATATATACATGGGAAAAAAGTTCATCCTGACGTGCTGGTAATAAAATAAATGCAGATTAATATGAGGATGAGATGACATTTTCTCATCTGTCACATTGGCAAAGGCAAAGAGTTTGATTGGGCAGGTGTGTGGCTTTTGGCCCACTAGCACTGCAAACTGCTGGTACAAGCAGAGGTCGGTACAACCTCTCTATAAGCGGTTTGTCCGTATTAAGGCCTTTAGCACTTGCATAACCTTTAACATGGGAATTCTCTCTCTAAAAAAAAAAAAAAGTGCAGAAACACTAACATAAACGTTTATTGCAGCATTGTTTACAATAGCAAAAAAGCTGTAAGCAATCTGAAATCCCAGGGATGAGGAATTTATTCAACCCTTTGGTAGGTACATTACAGATGCCAAAGAATGCCTTATTTATTTATTTATTCATTCATTCATTTATGGCTGTGCTGGGTCTTTGTTGCTGCCTGCGGGCTTTCTCTAGTTGTGGTGAGCGGGGGCTACTCTTTGTTGCGGTGCACGGGCTTCTCATTGTGGTGGCTTCTCTTGTTGCGGACCATGGCCTCTAGGCATGCAGGCTCAGTAGTTGTGGCTCGTGGGCTCTAGAGCACAGGCTCAGTAGCTGTGGCGCATGGGCTTAGTTGCTCTGCGGTATGTAGGATCTTCCCAGACCAGGACTCAAACCCGTGTCCCCTGAATTGGCAGGTGGACTCTCAACCAGTGCGCCACCAGGGAAGCCCAAGAATGCCTTATTCCTGTAGCAAGATGGTGATAGCTGTTGTTAAGTGGGAAAAGAAGGGTTCAGAGCAATTTATATTGTGTCATCCCATTTTATTTCTCTCCCATATATATATATACACACAAACACACACATATATATGTGTATATATATAAAATGTATCTGCATTCTATATAAGAAACGTATAATTTCTGCAAGAAACAAAATTTTAAAAGATGTTTTGTTTCCTATTGTATTTCAAATGTTTCTGGTAAGGATTTATACTATAACATGTAACAATAGGAAAGATCATAAGATCATTCAGGACATTTTAATGCTCCTTCTTCTTGAGGTAGGATGACTGATGGATGAACTGCAGCTCCAGAGGCAGAGCCCAGAGTGATCAAGAAATCTGCATGATATAAGTTCACATCTGATTTTAACGTGTCACAAAGAAAAGAAATGTAATACCTTTTTGTATTTGATGGGTGGTACATGGATAGATTTTTAAGTCCAGAATACATACACACACACACACACACACAAATGTACGTACATAAACAAGAAAAAATTGCTTGCCAAGGAAGCTTGGGAAAGCTGATGAGGAAAGACTAATGCCTTCATACTGATAAATACTAGCACCCAATAACTAAGGAACTATTAGACTCTGTGATACAACAAGTATCAAGTGATACACATCATGATTGCAGGTTGTAAATGATCTAGTGGGTTACATAAATCATAATATTAAAATTAATTTTACCCATTTCTTTTTACCTTTTTAAAAAGACGAGGATACCAGAAAATGTAGTATTAGATGTGTGGCGTGCGTTATATTTCTGTTGGACAGTGCTTCTGTATACTGTAGTAAACATCTATTTATGTCATACCTCTGCTCATAAACTGTCAGTGTCTTCCTCTTACTTTTAGAAAAAGACAAAAACCTTTAATGTTGTCTGTGAGCCCATGAAGAGTCTTAGTGCTGCCTGCCTCACCATTTCTACTAGTTCCCATTCTTCCCCTTGATTTCTGAGGTCCAGCCAATTGGACCATCTATCAGGTCCTTCAACATAGAATTTTTCTAACTGCAGATTGAGACTTACAGTCTGTCATGGAACAAATTCAGTGAATTGAGACCAACAGTAAAAAACATGAAATAGAACAGAACAGAAAATAACATCACAAGTAAAAGGGTAAATGTTATTTTATGTAAATGCTTTTTATTTTACGTATATGTTTACTGGATTATGTTGTGAAATATATTTCTTACTGGAGTAAAAATGTTTGAGAAGCAATTCTCAAACCCAGGGTTTCTCAACTTTGGCACTCTTGACATTTTGGTTGTATAATTCTTTATGGTGGTGCGTTGTCATGCTCTTTACAGGATGTATAGCAGCATCTCTGGTCTCTACCCACTAGATACGAGTAGCACAACCTTCCTCTGTTATGCCAACTCAAAATACCTCCAGACTTTGCCATATGTCCCCCAGTTGAGGACTGTTGCTCCAATCCATCATACTCAATCTCACAACAAAGCTTTTTCACAAACCGTTCTCATTTACTGCAGGGAGCTGCTCACCTCTCCTCTCCTGGTAACTCTTCCTCACCTTTCAGCTCAGTTGCACTCCTCTTGGGAACGTCTTTCCTGAGTCCTCTAGGTAAGTCTCATCCTTCTACTGTAAGTTCTCATACAATCACGTGCTCTATTTTAAGCACTTACCAATTTATAATTTTCCATTTACCTCTGTGATTATTTGATTAATATATGCCTCTCTCACTAGGCTGTTAGTTGAAGTCAGGCATCATGTCTGATTTTGTCCACAATACAGCATTATGCAAATAGTTATTCAGTGTCTACTGTGTACAGGCTCCAAACTAGATGCTAGGTGTGCATTGGATGGCTGAAAAAGCAAAATCCCTGTCCCTGAGTGGCTGACAGTCTTGCTGGGGAGACCTAAAATATAGAAACAGACCACTATTTAAGTGCAAATTAATAATGGAAGTGGTGCTAAAGTAAAGATGTGTTTTGAGTTGGCAAGACCAAATTCGGTAGCATTGTCAGGAGAAGGCTGCACTGAGGATGTGAACGTTTGGTAAAATATGAAGTGTCAGAAGGATACAGCCATATAAAAGCAGGGAAAGAACATTCCAAGAGCAAGTATCGTCTTATTTAAAGCCCTTATGACATGTTCCTAGTAGGTTTTTAAAAGATCATTCTGTTATGAAGAGAATGTAGCAGAGGAAAAGAAAAGAAGGGGAAGTTAAGAAGTCATCCAGTCCAGGTAGGAAACCATTGGTATCTTGGACTAGGGGTTGTTGAAGTGGTAATGGAAAGAATATGATGTATAAGTACTTACTAAGTACCTAGTATGTCAGTTGTCAGATTTGACGTACTAGGTCCTTAGTAAATATTTGCTGATTTAATATCTAGTCAGTGAATTCATTAAATATTTGCTAACATAATTAGATCAAAGCTTTAAGAAATTAAGACAACTTTGGAGTAAGGTTTGAGTGATTGTCTTTTATTTTTGTCACCATATCTGCCTGTTAAAGTTTTCAAATTCCAGATTGTCTGAGAAAATTTCCCTATATTCTCAGACAAATTAATGTCTGTTTCCACAGCTATTAGAGCAAATTTGTTCTAGTTCCATTGTAGCATTTATCGCTGTCTACCTTAGATGAGATATTTGTGTTCATCTACCCAACTATGTTATGGGTGCAGTGAAAGTTGATAATTTTTTTTTAATCACTTGAACTCTGATACAATAGGCTGTATATAGGAGGCATTAAATAATGTTGGTTGAATGGAATGAATGCTGCAAAAATGGAAAAATTCAGTCTTTTAAAACTTTGATGACTCAGTCAGAAATAATCTCCCAATGGATAGGAAATTATACTTACTTGAAGTTAAAGTTTATTTTGAAAAGGCAGTATTTTAAAACATGTCTCAGACATACTAAAGGCAGGTTTCACTAATACAGTTTTTGCTGATGTATTGGAACATGTCTTTTCATTTCTCTTTGATGATTATAGCTAGGAGTGGAAATGCTAGGTCATAGGCTAAGGGTATGTTTAACTCTCTTAGAAACTACCTAATCTTTTCCCAAAGATACTTACTATTTTATGCTCTCAGCAGTCATGTATGAAAATTCCTGCTTCTCCATATTTTTGTTAACTTTTGCTATGCCAGTCATTTTAATTTTCAGCCATTTTAGTGGGTGTGAAATGGTATCTCAATGAAGTTTCAATCTGAAGTTTCCTGATGACTAAAGATGTTGAATACACCATCATATCCTTATTAGCCATACATTTATCTCCCTTTTTAAAGTGTTTGAGTCCTTCACTGAGTTAAAATTTTTTTCTAGTTTTTTTGAGATATAATTGACATATAACATTGAAGTAAGTTTAAAGTGTACAGCATGATTCCATACACAAATATATAGCAAAATGATTACCACAATAAAGTTGGTTAACACATCTATCACCATCACCTCACATAATTACCAATTTTTGCTGTTATGGTGATGAGAACATTTAAAATCTACTTTCTTAGCAACCTGCAAGCATACAACATAGTACTGTTAACTGTAGTCACTGTACTGTACATTAGATCCCCAGAATTTATTCATCTTTTAACTCCACGTTTGTACCCTTTGACCAACATCTCCCCCTTTCCCCCACCCACCAGTCCCTAGAAACAAAAGTCTACTCTCTGTTTCTGTGAGTTCAGCTCTTTAGATTCCACATGTAAGTGAGATCATATAGTATATTTGCCTTTCTGTGTCTGACTTATTTCACTTAGCATAATGCATTCGAGTTCCATCCATGTTGTTGCAAATGACAAGATTTTGTTATTGTTTATGGCTGGATAATATTCATATACATTATATATAGGTAACATATGGGTAAGTATATACATTATAAAATACACATGTATTCTATTACATATAGGTATATGTTATGTGTGTATGTATGTATGTATACGTATATATATGCGCACATATATATGCGCATATATATATAAGGAACATTTTCTTCAGCCATTCATCCCTTGATGGACACAAGTTATTTCCACTTCTTGGCTATTGTGAATAGTGCTACAGTGAGTGAGCACGGGAGTGCAGGTATCTCTTTGAGGTAGTGATAACTTGTCCTTCGAATATATACCAGGAAGTTAGATCATATAGTAATTCTATTTTTAATCTTTTTGAGGAAACTCCATACTGTTTTCCACAGTGGTTGTACCAATTACATTGCCACCGACAGTGCAAAAGAGTTCCCTTTTCTCCAAATTTTCCTCAGCACTTGTTATCTCTTGTCTTTTTGAGAATAGCCATTCTAACAGGTGTGATATCTCACTATGGGTTTGGTTACATCTCCCTGATAATTAGTGATGATGCACTTGTTGGCCTTTGTATGTTCTCTGTGAGAAAGTGTCTACTCAGGTCCTTTGCCTGATTTTTTTTTTTTTTTTTTTTTTTTTTTTTTTACGTCACCAGGGAAGCCCACTTTGCCTGATTTTTAATGAGATTATTTTGGGTTTTTGCTCTTGATTTGTATGCACTCCTTATATTTTTGGATATTAACCTCATCAAATATATGACTTGCAAATATTTTCTCCCATTCTATAGGTTGCCTTTTCATTTTGTTGATTGTTTCTTTTGCTGTATAGAAGCTTTGAACTTTGATGTAGTCACACTTGATTTTTGCTTTTATAACTTGTGCTTTTGGTATTGTATCCAAAATTTCATTGCCAAGACTTCATTGCCAAGGAGTTTTCCCTTATGTTTTCTTAGGAGTTTTATGGTTTTAGGCCTTACATTTAAGTACTTAATCCATTTCTAGTTAATTTTTGTGAGTGGTGTAAGATAGAGGTTCAATTTCATTCTTTTGCATATGGATATACCTTCATCGAATTTTAAAAAATTGTGTTGCATGTCTTTTTATTATTTAATTGTAGGTGTTCTTTTTTTTAAAATTAATTAATTTATGGCTGTGTTGGGTCTTCGTTTCTGTGCGAGGGGCTTTCTCTAGTTGTGGCAAGTGGGGGCGCCACTCTTCATCACGGTGCGCGGGCCTCTCACTATCACGGCCTCTCTTGTTGCGGAGCACAGGCTCCAGACCTGCAGGCTCAGTAGTTGTGGCTCACGGGCCTAGTTGCTCTGTGGCATGTGGGATCCTCCCAGACCAGGGCTTGAACCTGTGTTCTCTGCATTAGCAGGCAAATTCTCAACAACTGCACTACCGGGAAAGCCCGGTATTCTTTATATACATATATACATATATATATATGCATGCCAAATATTTCTATTACAGTTTTCTGAAGGAAATGATATCTTGCATATTTTTACGAAGAACATTAAAAAGTTTTTACTGAAGTATAACTGAGAAAGAATATTATATTAGATTTAAGTGTACAACATAACAAGTTGACATTTGTATACACTGTGAGATGATCACCAAAATAAGTCTATTTACCCTCTGTCGTCACACAAAGTTTCAGAAACAATTTTTTTTCTTGTAATGAGAATTGTTAATATTTACTTTCTTAGCAGTTTTCAATTTTGCAATAAAATATTGACTGTAGTCAGCATGCTGTACATTATATCCCCATGACTTAATAATTTTAATGTAACTGGAAATTTGTACCTCTTGATCCCCTTCACCCATTTCTCCCAACCACCCCCTCACCTCTGGCAACCACCAATCTGTTTTATTTATGCATTTTGTTTCACTTTTCAGATTCCACATATAAGTGAAATCATACAGTATTTGTCTTTCTCTGATTTATTTCACTAAATATAATATTCTCTAGGTCCATCCATGTTCTCTCAAATGGCAAGATGTCTTTCTTTTTTATGGCTGAGTAGTAGTCCATTGTGTGTGTATGTGTGTGTGTATGTGTGTATACACACACATACACACACACACACACCCCACATAAATATAAACCAATCATCCATCAATGGGCACTTGGGTTGTTTCCAGTTCTTGGCTGTTGTAAATACTGCTGCAGTGAACTCAGGGGTGAATATATCTTTTTGAGTTAGTGCTTTTATTTTCTTTGGATAAACAGCCAGAAGTGGAATTGCTGGGTCCATATGGCAGATCTATTTTGAATTTTTTGAGGAATCTCCATACTGTTTTCCATAGTGGCTGTGCCAATTTAAATTCCCACCAACAGTCCACAAGGGTTCCCTTTTTTCCATATCCTCACCAACATTTGTTATCTCGTTTTTTTTTTTAAATATAAACAGCCATTCTGACAGGTGTGAGGTGATATCTCATTGTGGTTATGATTTGCATCTCCCTAGTGATTAGTAATGTTGAGCATCTTTTCATGTGCCTGTTGGCCATCTGTATGTCTTCTCTGGACAAATGTTTGTTCAGATCCTCTGCCCATTTTTAGTCAGATTGTTTGTCATTCAGTTGTGAGACTTCTTTATATGTTTTGGTTAGTAACCCTTTATCGGACATACCATTTGCAAATATCTTGTACCATTCAGTAGGTTGCATTTTGATTTTGTTGATGATTACCTTCACTGTGAATAAAGATTTTTGGTTTGATGTAGCCCATTTGTTTATTTTTGCTTTTGTTTCCATTGCATCTGGGGTCAGATCCAAATATACATATAGTTAAGACCAAGGTCAGTCAAGAGCTTACTGCTTATGTTTTCTTCCAGTTTTATGGTTTCTGGTGTTACATTCAAGTCTTTCACCCATTTTGAGATAATTTTTTGGTACTACAGATGGTAGTCCAGTTTTATTCTTTTGCATGTGGTTGTCCAGTTTTCCCCACACTATGTTGAAAAACTGTCCTTTCCCCATGTATGTTTTTGCTTCCTTTGGCATAAATTAGTTGACCATATGGCATGGGTTTATTTCTGGGCTCTCTATTCTGTTCCATTGAACTACATGTCTGTCTTTTTGCCAATTCCATACTGTTTTGGTTAGTATAGGTTTGTAGTATAATTAGAAATGAGGAAGTGTGATGCCTCCAGCTTTGTTCTTCTTTCTCAGAATGGCTTTGGCTATTTGGGACTTCTTGTGTTTCCATACAAATTTCAGGATTGATCTATTTCTGTGAAAAATGCCACTGGAATTTTGATTTGGTATGGACATTTTAACAATATTAATTCTTCCAATTCATGAACATAGAATATATTCCCATTTATTTGTGTCTCTTTAAATTTTTTTCATTAATATATTTTTGAGTGTATAGGTCCTTCACCTCCTTGGTTAAGTTCATTCCCAGGTATTTTATTCTTTTGATGCAATCAAAGGTATTTTGTAAGGGGATTGTTAATTTCTTTTTCTGATCATTTGTTGTTAGTCTCTAAAAATGCAACTTATTTTTGTATATTGCTTTTTTTTTTTTTTAAAAATGCCAGTGGTAGTTTGATAGGGATTGCATTGAATCTGTAGATTGCTTTGGTGTATATTGCTTTTGTACCTTGAAACTTTACTGAATTTACTTACTAGTTCTAGCAGGTTTTTTTTTTTTTTTTTTTGAGTCTTTAGGGTTTTCTATATATAAAATGATGTTGTCCTCAAATAGTGACAGTTTTACTTCTTCCTTTCCAATACGGATGCCTTTTATTTCTTTTTCCTGCCTAATTGCTAGCACTTTCAGTACTATGTTGAATAAAAATATGGGTTAAGGTCCACTACTATTATGGTATTGTTGTCAGTTTTTCTCTTTAGGTCTATTAATATTTGCTTTATGTATTTAGGTGCTCCTAGGTTGGGTGCATAAATATTTACAAGTGTCATATATCTTCTTGCTGGATTGAGTCCTTTATCATTATGTAATGTCTCTCTATGACTTTTATACAGTCTTTGTTTTAACGCCCATTTTGTCTGATAAAAGTATAGCTACATCAACTTCCTTTTGGTTTCCATTTCATGAAACATCTTTTTCCATTCCTTCACATTCGGTCTGTGTGTGTCCTTACATCTGAAGTGCGTCTCTTGTAAGCAGCATATATGTGGGTCTTGTTTTTTTTTATCCATTCAGCCACTCTGTGTTTTGATTGGAGTATTTAGTCCATTTACATTTAAAGTCACTATTGATAGGCATGTACTTATTGCATTTGTGTTAATTGTTTTCTGGCTATTTTGTAGTTCTTCTCTATACCTTTCTTCTTCTTGATTTCCTCCCTTCTGGTTTGATGTCTTATAGAGTGTTATGCTTAGATTCCTTTCCCATTATCTTTTGGTTATCTACTATGGGTTTTTGCTTTGTGGTTACCATGAGACTCATATATAACAGCCTATAGATATACGACAATCTATTTAAGTTGATAGCAAGATAAGTTTGAATGCATTCTATAAAACTCAACTTATTACTACCCCTCCTGTTGTGTGTTTTTGATGTCTTATTTTATTTTACTTTATTTTATTTTATTTATTTATTGGCTGTGTCATGGGGCATGTGGAAACTTAGCTCCCCAACCAGGGATCAAACCTGTGCCCCCTGTAGTGTGGAAGCATGGAGTCCTAACCACTGGACTGCCAGGGAATTGCCAATGTGACATTTTAAAGTTTTTAATTTTGTGTATTCCTTATTTAACTATTTTAGTTATAGTTATTTTTACCTCTTTTGTCTTTTAACCTTCATACTAGCTTTATAAGTGATTGATCGATTACTATATATTTACCTTTATTAGTGAGATTTATACTTACATGTTTTCTTGTTACTAATTAGTGCCCTTTTCAGCTTAAAGAAGTCCCTTTAACATTTCCTGCAAGACTATTTTAGTGGTGATGAACTCCTTTAGTTTTTGTTTGTCTGGAAAGCTCTTTATCTCTTCTTCAATTCTGTATGATAACCTTGCTGGGTAGAGTGTTCTTGGTTTGAGGTTTTTTCCCTTTCACCCTTTAAATATATGGTTCCACTCCCTTCTGGCCTGCAGAGTGTCTGCTGAAAAATCAGCTAATAACCTTATAGGAGTTCCTTTGTATGTTATTTGATGCTTTTCCTTTGCTGATTGTAATACTCTCTCTTTATTGGGACTCCGTGTGCTTTCTGGACCTGGGAGACTATTTCCTTTCCCAGGTTAGGGACCTGTGCAGCTATTATGTTGTAAATATGTTCTCAGCCCCTTTCTCTCTCTCTTCACCTTCTGGGACCCTCTATTATATGAATATTACTGTGCTTGATGTTGCCTCAGAGGTTTCTTAAACTGTCCTCATTTCTTTTCATTCTTTTTTCTGTTCAGTGGCAGGGATTTTTACTACTCTGTCTTCCAGCTCACTGATTCATTTTCTCTGTATCATTTAGTCTACTGCTGATTCCTTCTAGTGTATTTTTCATTTCAGTTATTGTATCCTTCATCTCTCTTTGGTTCTTTATATTTTTTAATGCTTTGTTAAAAACTTCTAACTTTTCACTCTGTGCATCCATTTTTCTCCCAAGTACCTTCATCATCTTTACAATCATTACTCTGAACTCTTTCTCTCGTAGGTAGCCTGTCTCCACTTCACTTAGTTCTTCTTCTCAGGTCTTATCTTGTTCCTTTGTCTGGAACATGTTTCTCTGTTGCCTCATTTTGTTGAAATTGTTACTTGTATTTTTAGGTATGTGGTAGGTTAGTTACATTTCTTGACCTTGCAGAAGTGGCCTTCTCCAGAAGTACTGTGCATCCTGGAAGCACACTACCCTCTTGTCACCCAAGCTATATGCTCTAGGGATTCCCCATAAGAGGGCTGCATGGGTCCTTCTGTTTTGGTGGGCTCTGTGGGCTGTCTGGTAAGATTGGCTGGCCCATGGTCTGGTTGGTTGCCAGGCAGATGCTATAGGCTGCTGGTTAGTAGCGTCTGGTCACGAGGCAGCTGATTGTAGAACCCCAGGTGGCCCCGGGTCTCGTGCTGGCTCACTGGTGGGCATAGTCAGTGTCCAGAAGACTCTGGGGCTGTTGCTTTTCCCTGCTTCCTGCAACTGGTGGATGAAGCCAGGTCCTGGGGTTAGTGCCGGACTATTGGCAGGCAGAGCTGGGGCTTGGCATCTGGTTACAGGGCCCAGGGATCCCAGAGCTGGTGTCTAATCACTGGTGGGCAGGGGGCTGGTTCCTGAAACAGTTGGGTGTGGAGTCTGGGGTGTCTGGAGGCTTGTGTTGTCCTGCAGCCCAGCTGGTAGGGTCTGGCTTGCTGTGGATAGCTTGGGTCTTCAGGCTGCAGGACTGTGGTCTTCTTGTGTCTGATGTCTTCCCCTTGGTGTGTGAGGCTGGTCTAGAGGCCAGTGCAGGCTTCCTGAAGTGGTTGGCTGAGGCTTGACCACTGTTGGGTGAAGCTGGGTCTTGGCCCTTTGGTGGGCAGGGCCATGTGTGTAGGCATGTCTAGAGGCAGCTGTGGGATCAGGAAGTCTTTAGGCAGACTGTCTGCTGATGGGTGCATCTGTGTCTCCACTCAGTTGTTTGGCACTGGCACCTACAAGCTATTAGGTGGGGCCAGGTCTTGGCCCTAATAAACTAGAGGAAGGATCCTACAATGGCGTCTGCCAGCACTGCCTTCCACAGGGTAGAAAGAGCTCCCAAACGTGGCTGCTGCCAGTGTCCATGTCCCCAGGGTGAGCTGTAGCCACCCTCCACCTCTGCGGGAGACTCTCCAAGACCAGTAGGTAGGTCTGGCTCAGGCACCTATCAAATTACTGCTTTTGCCCTGGGTCCTTGTGCTTATGAGATTTTGTGTGTGCCTTTTAAGACTGAAGTTTATTTCCCGAAGTCCTCTGGGACTCCTGAAATTAAGCCCCACTGACCTTCAAAGCCAAATGCTCTGGGAGCTCATCCTCCTAGTGCCGGACCCCTGGGCTGGGGCGCTGGATGTGGGGCTCAGAGTCCTCACTCCTGTTGGAGAACCTCTGCAATATAGATATTCTCCAGTTTGTGGGTTGCACCCCCAGGGGTATGGGACTTGATTATATCATGAATTCGCCCCTTTCCCCCTCTCATTGTTCCTTCTTTATGTCTTTAGTTGTAAAAGATCTTTTCTGGTAGGTTTTTGTCTTTTGCATAGATAGTTGTTTTTCAGATAGTTGTGATTTTAGTGTGCTCGTGAAAGGAGGTGAGCTCAGGGTCTTTCTACTCCATCATCATGGCCGATCTCCAGGTTTGCTTTAATTTTTCCAACAGTGTTGTATAGTTTTCATTGCAGAAGTCTTAAACACGTACTGTTAAATTTATGACTAAGCATTTTTAATGCTATTGTGCATAAAATGTTTATTTTGAAAAATTATCTCTAGGATCTGTATCGATGTCCCTTTTATTACTGATATTGATAACTTGTGTTCATTCTTTATTTCTTTCCTAATCATTCTATCTAGAGGTTAATCAACTATACTTGTTGATTTGTCTTCTATTTTTAATTTCATTTATCTCTGCAAGTTGTTATTTCCATTCATTTATGTACTTTTGGCTTAATTTTGAAAAGTTCAATTTAAAATTTTTTCCTCTCATCCCTCTGCCATTAGATGAGAAGCTGTTTGAGGACAGGGACAATATCTCATGCCTGACATGTAAAACCTCAACCAATATTTTAAAAATCAATTGTGGAAAGCACAAATGAAAAGGTTCTAGTTCTCTGGCATTTCACTTGCTTAACGTTTAGTATTAGCTATCTATTGCTGAATAATAAATTACCCCACAGGTTCTTTCTGATGAGGAATGGGAAGAAATATAAGAAAATGATTTAAATAAAAATCCATTCTAAAATGATGGAGTACACAATGCAAAAAGGAACATATATATGGACCAGCCAGAGTGGGTCAAATTCAAGTCTCTAGATTTTGGGCAAATAACATTCTCTGAGCTTCAGTTTCCTCACCAGAAAGTATGATAACACTACCATTGAAAGGTCTGTAGCATTAAATGAAAGAACATGTGAAACACCTGTAACCATGCCTGGCACACATTAGGGGCTCGATGAATGCCATTTCTAAGAGTCTCAGTGTCCATATCTGTTAAAAAAAAAATGCTCTCAGGGTAGGGTTGTTGAATGTGTAGAAATAGATAAATAACATGCATAGCACAGGGCACAGTTTATTTCAGGTCTACCCAGAATATTAGCTCTTCTAAATATCCATGGAACCTATAAATCATGTTATGGTTATAGGAGGCAGAAAAAAATCTATATGCACGTTTTTGTGGTTCTGATTTTTGTTTTAAAAAATTAAAATCCTCATCTTCTCCAACTGAAGATTTAGTTATTTTTTGCAAAAAGCCTAGCTGTGAGTCAGTGCAATATTAAAGAGAGATGGCAAAGGAAGCCAGGATATGGGACCCATGAAGCAACCTTTGGACCTCTATATTCAACGAAGGAGGGTGAAAGCTGGTAACTGGAGATCGGGAATTTCGAGTTCTCTCTTTCTACCTCAGTGACCACCAAATGGGAGAATCACATAGTTTCAGTCTCTTAGAAATCTTATATATTACATAAATAAATGGTTTCCTAACGTAATTAATGCTTATAGAAAAATCACATTTCTGTTACAACATCAAGGGTTAGTGTCCATTGTGATTTTCCTAGAATTTGATGAATACTCAGCACCATGAATATTACTAAAGATATTGGAGAGACACACCCTCACACTTTTCATTTCTGCTCACATATTATTGACCAAAGAAATCATGTCTGTGGATAACTTCAACTGAGAAGAAAAGTGCAGTCCTTCTGTGAGCAGCAGTACTATCTATGACAAATTTAAAAAGTCTATTTTGGAAAGAATAGAAAATGTACAGGTATTAATCCCATGGTTCCCTCATTCTTTTTACTTAACAGGTCAAGAAAGAACTTTGAGCTTCAGAATACAGGCTGCAAACTATCTGATATAAATTCATTCAAACCCATATTTTCTTAACTATATGCCACTGTTGCTACGTGTTTTATACACACTTACTCATTTATTCCTCAAAATAATCTAAAGAGGTAAGTATTTTTATCTTTACTTATAGGTGAGGAAGTTAAGATACAGAAAACTGTATCTTAACTGTTATATTGAACTGTATATTAAACTGTTGGCCCAATGGCACACAACTGGGATTCACACCGAGGCAGCCGGACTCCAGAATCCATACTCTAAACCAGTGTACACAGTCTCTCATAGACATGTAATACTGAGGCAGAGTTTCAGACAGGGTAGGCCGTCAAAAACTAGGGAGATCAGCTTGGTGCTTTGTGACCACCTAGAGGGGTAGGAGGGAGGGAGACGCAAGAGGGAAGAGATATGGGAACATATGTATATGTATAACTGATTCACTTTGTTATAAAGCAGAAACTAGCACACCACTGTAAAGCAATTATACTCCAATAAAGATGTTAAAAAAAAAAAACCAAAAAAACTAGTTGTTGAAAAAAGAACTGTTTGCCAGGCCTTGAGCTGGGTATTCCACAAGTACTCATCAATCTTCATGAAATGTATGTGTCACCATGCAGTTGTTAGGCAGGAAGACCACTGCGGGACTTCAAACATTTTGGGTCATTGTGAAGATTTTCTCAATGCTGCACATTAGGAAAGAGTATACTATGCGTTTCATTTTTTTTTTTTTTGCTATGTTTCTACATATGGCCCTAACATACAAGCAATTTCTGTGCTCAGTGTTTAACCTTTGTCCAACAAGGTTGAGCAAAAAACTCAAAAATGTATTGTTTTCCTCTTTTGAAGAAAATGTTAACTTTGCATGGTTACATGGGACAAAAAGAATGAAAAATGTACAAAGCGTTTCTGTGTTTAGTTGCCTCCTTTGTCCTATACTACAGCCTTCTATGTTTTGATATTTGGCACCTTCATACTAATAGCAAATGAGAATTAATTTATAAAGAAGACAAAACTTGAAATCATAAGTAATTTCTAAACATAATTTAACTTCCTCAATTCTGCTTTTTCAGGAGCCAAATTCTACATCAGGTGCCATATTCTATTCGACTGATTTGATCATCTATAATAGGGGCTGGCAAACAATAGCTTGCAAGTCACCTCTGGCCTGCTGCCTGTTTTATTTTTATTGGAGTACAGTTGCTTTACAATGTTGTATTAGGTTACACTGTATAGCAAAGTGAATCAGCTATACCTATACATATATCCCCTCTTTTTTGTATTTCCTTCTCATTTAGGTCACCACAGAGCACTGAGTAGAGTTCCCTGTGCTATACAGTAGGTTCTCATTAGTAATCTATTTTATGCATAGTATCAATAGCATATGTATATATGTCAATCTGAATCTACCAATTCATCCCTCCCCACCCTGGCTTTCCCTCTTGGTATCCATATGTTTGTCCTCTATGTCTGTGTCTCTATTTCTGCTTTGTAAATAAGATTGTCTATACCAGTTCTTTTTAGATTCCACATATATGTGTTAATATACGGTATTTGTTTTTCTCTTTCTAGCTTACTTCACTCTGTATGACAATCTCTAGCTTCATCCACGTTACTGCAAATGGAATTATTTCATTCTTTTTTATGGCTGAGTAATATTCCATTGTATATATGTGCCACATCTTCTTTATCCATTCATCTGTTGATGGACACTTATATCCATTCATCTGTTGATGGACACTTAGGTTGCTTCCATGTCCTGGCTACTGTAAATAGAGCTGCAATGAACATTTTGGTACATGACTCTTTTTCAATTATGGTTTTCTCAGGGTATATGCCCAGTAGTGGGATTGCTGGGTTGTATGGTAGTTCTATTTTTAGTTTTTTAAGGACCCTCCATACTGTTCTCCATAGTGGCTGTATCCATTTACATTCCCACCAACAGTGCAAGAGGGTTCCCTTTACTCCACACCCTCTCCAGCATTTATTGTTTGTAGATTTTTTGATGATGCCCATTAAAAGTCATCCTGTTTGAGGATGAAAGGGGGTGGATATTGTAGATATTCTTAACAGTTGTATGCCATGCTTAATTGAGACAAAATATTGATTTGCAAAGGCAGACAGAGTGAATGCCTAATGTTATCTTATTATTATTTTGCTCTGAGTTCAACACACCAGCTGGCTTGAACTGTGGGTGACATACACAATGAAAACATAATACAATTACATAAAAGACTCGAGAATTTACTTATCTGGCTTCCTATTCCCTTTTATGTTGCCCAAATTACAGCCCTGCCATCACCTCTTCAAGATAAATCAAGCAACAATTCTTGTTGATATAATGAATATCTTATTTCTTTCAGATAAGACCAATGCTGTATCTTCTACAAATATTAAGGGTAACCTAATGAACCAAATAACTAAAAACGGTATGTCCTTTTAACTAATTAGATGCTCATAAAGAGAAGAAAATTCAGTATTTAAAGTTTATATACTATTTTAGCCATTTGACTTACCTGATCAGTTTCCATTCAAGGCAACATATCAAAAATGGAATTTTTTCCCATTTTTTATTATGAACAATTTCAAACATGCAGAAAAATTGAACAAAAATGAATATCCACCATCATGATTGAGCAATAGGTAATACTCATATTTGTATTTGCCTGCTTTGTCTGTAGTATTTTAAAATCTAGGAGAGTACCCTAGCTTTTAACTTATTGATATATTTAATTACATTGACTCAAAAAGGCCAAGTCTGTTTTCTCATAGATTATATACTAAATTTTGAAGGTATGTGATTGTTTTCTTTTGATGTTCTTACCTTTTCTTTTCTTTCTCTCCTCTATTTCAAGAAAACTGGAAGGTTGGTCTAGACTCACAGCAAACATTTTGGAAAAGTGATGCTGTGTGCTTTGTTCTGCATCATATCAAGAGGCACACAATGCCAGGTTGTCCCAATATTAGTGATGCTAAGTTTGCTCACCCAGTTGATATGATCCCCACCCGACCTCTCTTTTATAGGATTATGCTTTCCTTTGGTAATATGCATTTATCTTCTGTTCCAGCAACATGTTATCTAATAGTTTTAGCCTTTATAAAAGAACTTTGCCTGAATTACTGATTTCATACGGAGGTCAGAACTATGATTTTTCGAACACTATTATTCTTTTTGTGTTCATTATCTGATGCTCTTTTGTGAAAAAAGTGTTTTTCCTCCTAAAAATTGCTTACCACCTTCCCTTTAATAATAACCACCTGTCAGGGTAAGGTGTTGGTGTAATAGTAAGATGACTGTACATTCCAGTTTATCCAGGCCAGTCATGGTTATGTCACTTAACATAACTATTGCTGTGCTCCCATTTATATAATATAACGTTTTAAAAAAAAATTATAAGAACATTCCATGTATTAGTCCCTTGACTTTCTGTCTCAAAATCTCTGTCATTTTGAGAATCCTAAGTGTTAATTTATTCAGTGTTTCTCAAGGTGTTATGCATTTTGATACCCAAAAAACACTTCCAATTATCCCTTTTGATACTCAAACCTCCACACTCGAGTCCCAAAATTGACTAGGCTTCTGTGTCCTTTTGACATAACTCCAGTTTTGATTAAATCTTGCTTTATGATATAATAAGGTATTACAGCATTACCTTGCATTTTCTATGCTCCAGATCTGAAGTCAACAATTTCCTCAAAGATCTCTGATTTCTTTCAGTGGGAACTGATCAGGAGTATTCATTTTTACTGAGGTGTTAACTGCTCTCAGAGTATTTCAGTGGATAAATCTAGGGTATATATAAATATACTTTATAAACTTAATATTTTTCATTTCTAATTCAAATTTAACATTACAGTGCTTTTAATTCCTTTGACTTGTAAATTCATATTATTTGTTTTACTCTGAAATCCTTGGTTTCTAATTAGCACATTTACTTTATTCTATGACATGCATAAAATGGTTAGAAAATAAAATTCCAATATGTTTACCAATAATAAAACTATAAAAGTATGGTTTAAAATTGTTTGACTTCTCTTTTCCTTTATGGATATGACCTTAGGCTGTGCAGTCAGAGCACTGGGTCAAAAGTAATTTAAACATTTGTTTGGCAGAAAATACCACAAGTAGAGACAAATAATGAACATGAAAAACAATGCTTATAATTTTTATCACAAGCAAATGGTTACTATCCCAGAACTACTAGATATATAAAAAACACTGAAAGCATGGTAGAGATATTAACAGTTAACCTAAATAATAAATGAAAATAAATCTTAAGCCTATTTTCCTATGTTAAGTTGATCATAATACGTTAAATGTAAATTAAAACCATTTAGGTATAAATTTTGACTTACCTACACTGGCAAAAATCCAAAACTTTGACAACATAATCTGTTGGCAAGGCTGCAGGGATAGAGACAATCACATATATTGCTGGTGACAATGCCAAATAGTATAATTCTTCTTGGAGAGGAATAGGAAATACCAAAAGTCTCTATATATTTATAACTAACTTCACACAGATAATCCAAAATCTTCCAATCTCAAGACTCTTAATCACCTCTGCAAATCCCTTTTGTCATGTGAGGTTCTGGGAAGTCACATGTTCTGGAGATTATGATGTGTACACCTTGCGGGGGGGGGATCATTTTCTTTCTACCACACAAGGTAGTTTATTAGTAGATTAATAATAAATTTGATGGAATTGAAGTCATACAGAATGTATTCTATGATTATAATAGAAGTAAGCAAAAAAATTAATGAGTGAATTTGGAAATTCCTCAAATACTTAAAAAATAATGAATATACTTCTAAACTGTCCTTAGGTCAAAGAAGAAATCACAAGGAAAATTGGAAAATATTTGGGACAACAACAACATTTCAAAATTTGTGGGTTATAGCTTTAAAGCACAATTTACAGAGAAATTATTAATAGAACCCTAAAAGATACTAATGTGGAAGAGTACATAATTGTTTAAGCTTCCATCATAAGTTAAAAAAAGCAAATAAAACCTAGAGCAAGTTAAAGCAAGTAAATAATGCAAGTAAATAAAGCAACAGAGGTAAACAAAATTCAAAGCTGATTTTTTGAAAAGGTCAGTAAGACTGATAAACTTCTATTATCAATATCAAGAATGAAAAAAGAAATGTCATTATTGATCTGTCATTAAAAGAATAATAAGGGAATATAATGAACATTTTACTCCAGTAAGTTTGAAAACTTACTTAAATGAATAAATTCTTTGAAAACTTACTTAAATGAATTAAATAAATTGCATAAATTACAACTCAGAGAAACAGACAACCGTATACTTCCATACTTATTAAGGAAGTTGAATTTATTTCTTAAGAGCTCTCCTAAAAGAAAACTCTAGGCTCATATGGTTTCAGAGTAGAATTCTATTGAATTTTTAAGGAAGAAATAATAATAACCATACATAAATTCTTTTAGAAAATAGAGTAGGCAACACTTTCCAATGCACTCTGAGTCCAGCATTAGCCTGATACCATATCCAAACAAAAACACTGCAAGAAAACAAACCCAGAGAACAATATCCCTCATAAAACTGGATTCAAAAAATCCTTAACCAAATACTAAAAACCAAATCAAGTAATACAAAAGACAGATAACACATAATGATCAAGTGGTATTATCCCTGGATTGCAAGGTTGTTTTAACATTCTAAACTCAATCAATGTAATTCTCCATGTAATGGAGAAAAGCATATGATCATCACAATAGATATATTAAAACATTTTACAAAATGCATCATCCATTAGTTCTAAAAGCTCTCAGCTAAATGTAAATACAAGGGTAACAGAACTATTCAGCTGACATATTTGCTGAGAAAGATTAGTTTCCTGCTCTAAGATTGGGAATAAAGTAAGAATGTCTACTCTTAAGTATTTTCCATTGTGTTGTAGCCTGTGCAATAAAAGAAACACACACATATATATATAGGGAATAAAGACATAAAACCTTTTTTTGGATATCATCATGATGTACATAGAAATTACTAAGGACACTACAAAAAAAAAAACCCCAAAACAAAAAAACAAACCCATTAGATAACTACTAAGCGAATATAACAGCATCCCATGATGCAAGAGCAGTACACCAAAATCAAGTCTGTTTCTAGATACTGGTAATGAAAAATTACATCATCAAAAAATACGAAGTGCTTGGAGATAATTTTAACCATATGTTTAACACCTGTACAATGAAAACTATCAAATATGGCTGAATGAAGTTAAAGAAGACATAAATAATTTGGGAGCTACCCAGTGTTAATGAATTTAAAGACAATGTTATTAAGGTATTGATTCTCTCTCAATTTATTTAGACTTAACCCCAATTAAAATCCCACTGAACATTCTAAAAGTAATGGTCAAACTCATTCTACAGGTTATATGGAAATACAAAAAATATGGAATATGGAAATGTAAAAAAGAATGTATTTGGCTATACTCCCAGATTTCAAGACTTACTCCCAATCTACAGCAATCAAGGTAGTAAGATAGTGGCATAAAAATACACATTTAGATCAATGGAACAATTAAAAGTTCAGAAATGGATATATGATTATATGGTCAACTAATGGTTGACTAATTACCAAGATAATTCAATGGGGAGAATTGGTCTTTTCAATAAATGGTGCTGGAATAACTGGATATCTGTACAGAAAAAGGAGCTTTGGCATTTTCCTTACACCACACACAAAATTTGATTCAAAATGGATTATAGAACTTAACATTCTAAAACTTCTAGCAGAAAACATATGAGAAAATCTTTGTGACCTTGGGAAAGGCAAATTTGCATTGATAGGACAAAAAATATGAATAATGAAAGAAATATATTTTGCAATTGAAGCTTACCAAAATTAAACTTTCAGTTGTCAGAGGATACCATTAAGAAAATTAAATGGATGGGTTTCCCTGGAGGTGCAGTGGTTGAGAGTCCGCCTGCCGATGCAGGGGACACGGGTTCGTGCCCCAGTCCGGGAAGATCCCACATGCCACAGAGCGGCTGGGCCCGTGAGCCATGGCTGCGGA